>NW_028154084.1:17500-67500 GCF_964211835.1 Anser anser | reverse complement strand
AAAAAGTGCTCTCAGCGGAAGCCTTTGGGTACACCTGAACTCCCTGGGGGAGCCTTTACGCAACCCCACACTCAACAGGACTCTGCGTCTTCACTCTTTCCTAACAACCCTAAACATAACCCTAACCGCAACAAGAAGCTGAACCCGAGTTAGACCCGAAAAAACACGTACGGTGCCACTTTCTGCCATCCAAAAGTGCTCTCAGCGGAAGCCTTTGGGTACACCTGAACTCCCTGGGGGAGCCTTTACGCAACCTCACACTCAACAGGACTCTGCGTCTTCACTCTTTCCTAACAACCCTAAACATAACCCTAACCGGAACAAGAAGCTGAACCCGAGTTAGACCCGAAAAAACACGTACGGTGCCACTTTCTGCCATCAAAAAGTGCTCTGAGCGGAAGCCTTTGGGTACACCTGAACTCCCTGGGGGAGCCTTTACGCAACCCCACACTCAACAGGACTCTGCGTCTTCACTCTTTCCTAACAACCCTAAACATAACCCTAACCGCAACAAGAAGCTGAACCCGAGTTAGACCCGAAAAAACACGTACGGTGCCACTTTCTGCCACCAAAAAGTGCTCTCAGCGGAAGCCTTTGGGTACACGTGAACTCCCTGGGGGAGCCTTTACGCAACCCCACACTCAACAGGACTCTGCGTCTTCACTCTTTCCTAACAACCCTAAACATAACCCTAACAGGAACAAGAAGCTGAACCCGAGTTAGACCCGAAAAAACACGTACGGTGCCACTTTCTGCCATCAAAAAGTGCTCTCAGCGGAAGCCTTTGGGTACACCTGAACTCCCTGGGGGAGCCTTTACACAACCCCACACTCAACAGGACTCTGCGTCTTCACTCTTTCCTAACAACCCTAAACATAACCCTAACCGCAACAAGAAGCTGAACCCGAGTTAGACCCGAAAAAACACGTACGGTGCCACTTTCTGCCATCAAAAAGTGCTCTCAGCGGAAGCCTTTGGGTACACGTGAACTCCCTGGGGGAGCCTTTACGCAACCCCACACTCAACAGGACTCTGCGCCTTCACTCTTTCCTAACAACCCTTAACATAACCCTAACCGCAACAAGAAGCTGAACCCAAGTTAGACCCGAAAAAACACGTACGGTGCCACTTTCTGCCATCAAAAAGTGCTCTCAGCGGAAGCCTTTGGGTACACCTGAACTCCCTGGGGGAGCCTTTACGCAACCCCACACTCAACAGGACTCTGCGTCTTCACTCTTTCCTAACAACCCTAAACATAACCCTAACCGCAACAAGAAGCTGAACCCGAGTTAGACCCGAAAAAACACGTACGGTGCCACTTTCTGCCATCAAAAAGTGCTCTCAGCGGAAGCCTTTGGGTACACCTGAACTCCCTGGGGGAGCCTTTACGCAACCCCACACTCAACAGGACTCTGCGTCTTCACTCTTTCCTAACAACCCTAAACATAACCCTAACCGCAACAAGAAGCTGAACCCGAGTTAGACCCGAAAAAACACGTACGGTGCCACTTTCTGCCATCAAAAAGTGCTCTCAGCGGAAGCCTTTGGGTACACCTGAACTCCCTGGGGGAGCCTTTACGCAACCCCACACTCAACAGGACTCTGCGTCTTCACTCTTTCCTAACAACCCTAAACATAACCCTAACCGCAACAAGAAGCTCAACCCGAGTTAGACCCGAAAAAACACGTACGGTGCCACTTTCTGCCATCAAAAAGTGCTCTCAGCGGAAGCCTTTGGGTACACCTGAACTCCCTGGGGGAGCCTTTACGCAACCCCACACTCAACAGGACTCTGCGTCTTCGCTCTTTCCTAACAACCCTAAACATAACCCTAACCGCAACAAGAAGCTCAACCCGAGTTAGACCCGAAAAAACACGTACGGTGCCACTTTCTGCCATCCAAAAGTGCTCTCAGCGGAAGCCTTTGGGTACACCTGAACTCCCTGGGGGAGCCTTTACGCAACCCCACACTCAACAGGACTCTGCGTCTTCACTCTTTCCTAACAACCCTAAACATAACCCTAACCGCAACAAGAAGCTGAACCCGAGTTAGACCCGAAAAAACACGTACGGTGCCACTTTCTGCCATCAAAAAGTGCTCTCAGCGGAAGCCTTTGGGTACACCTGAACTCCCTGGGGGAGCCTTTACGCAACCCCACACTCAACAGGACTCTGCGTGTTCGCTCTTTCCTAACAAACCCTAAACATAACCCTAACCGCAACAAGAATCTGAACCCGAGTTAGACCCGAAAAAACACGTACGGTGCCACTTTCTGCCATCCAAAAGTGCTCTCAGCGGAAGCCTTTGGGTACACCTGAACTCCCTGGGGGAGCCTTTACGCAACCCCACACTCAACAGGACTCTGCGTCTTCACTCTTTCCTAACAACCCTAAACATAACCCTAACCGCAACAAGAAGCTGAACCCGAGTTAGACCCGAAAAAACACGTACGGTGCCACTTTCTGCCATCAAAAAGTGCTCTCAGCGGAAGCCTTTGGGTACACCTGAACTCCCTGGGGGAGCCTTTACGCAACCTCACACTCAACAGGACTCTGCGTCTTCACTCTTTCCTAACAACCCTAAACATAACCCTAACCGCAACAAGAAGCTGAACCCGAGTTAGACCCGAAAAAACACGTACGGTGCCACTTTCTGCCATCAAAAAGTGCTCTCAGCGGAAGCCTTTGGGTACACCTGAACTCCCTGGGGGAGCCTTTACGCAACCCCGCACTCAACAGGACTCTGCGTCTTCACTCTTTCCTAACAACCCTAAACATAACCCTAACCGCAACAAGAAGCTGAACCCGAGTTAGACCCGAAAAAACACGTACGGTGCCACTTTCTGCCATCAAAAAGTGCTCTCAGCGGAAGCCTTTGGGTACACCTGAACTCCCTGGGGGAGCCTTTACGCAACCCCACACTCAACAGGACTCTGCGTCTTCACTCTTTCCTAACAACCCTAAACATAACCCTAACCGCAACAAGAAGCTGAACCCGAGTTAGACCCGAAAAAACACGTACGGTGCCACTTTCTGCCATCAAAAAGTGCTCTCAGCGGAAGCCTTTGGGTACACCTGAACTCCCTGGGGGAGCCTTTACGCAACCCCACACTCAACAGGACTCTGCGTCTTCACTCTTTCCTAACAACCCTAAACATAACCCTAACCGCAACAAGAAGCTCAACCCGAGTTAGACCCGAAAAAACACGTACGGTGCCACTTTCTGCCATCAAAAAGTGCTCTGAGCGGAAGCCTTTGGGTACACCTGAACTCCCTGGGGGAGCCTTTACGCAACCCCACACTCAACAGGACTCTGCGTCTTCACTCCTTCCTAACAACCCTAAACATAACCCTAACCGCAACAAGAAGCTGAACCCGAGTTAGACCCGAAAAAACACGTACGGTGCCACTTTCTGCCATCAAAAAGTGCTCTCAGCGGAAGCCTTTGGGTACACCTGAACTCCCTGGGGGAGCCTTTACGCAACCCCACACTCAACAGGACTCTGCGTCTTCACTCTTTCCTAACAACCCTAAACATAACCCTAACCGCAACAAGAAGCTGAACCCGAGTTAGACCCGAAAAAACACGTACGGTGCCACTTTCTGCCATCAAAAAGTGCTCTCAGCGGAAGCCTTTGGGTACACCTGAACTCCCTGGGGGGAGCCTTTACGCAACCCCACACTCAACAGGACTCTGCGTCTTCACTCTTTCCTAACAACCCTAAACATAACCCTAACCGCAACAAGAAGCTGAACCCGAGTTAGACCCGAAAAAACACGTACGGTGCCACTTTCTGCCATCAAAAAGTGCTCTCAGCGGAAGCCTTTGCGTACACCTGAACTCCCTGGCGGAGCCTTTACGCAACCCCACACTCAACAGGACTCTGCGTCTTCACTCTTTCCTAACAACCCTAAACATAACCCTAACCGCAACAAGAAGCTGAACCCGAGTTAGACCCGAAAAAACACGTACGGTGCCACTTCCTGCCATCAAAAAGTGCTCTCAGCGGAAGCCTTTGGGTACACCTGAACTCCCTGGGGGAGCCTTTACGCAACCCCACACTCAACAGGACTCTGCGTCTTCACTCTTTCCTAACAACCCTAAACATAACCCTAACCGCAACAAGAAGCTGAACCCGAGTTAGACCCGAAAAAACACGTACGGTGCCACTTTCTGCCATCAAAAAGTGCTCTCAGCGGAAGCCTTTGGGTACACCTGAACTCCCTGGCGGAGCCTTTACGCAACCCCACACTCAACAGGACTCTGCGTCTTCACTCTTTCCTAACAACCCTAAACATAACCCTAACCGGAACAAGAAGCTCAACCCGAGTTAGACCCGAAAAAACACGTACGGTGCCACTTTCTGCCATCAAAAAGTGCTCTCAGCGGAAGCCTTTGGGTACACGTGAACTCCCTGGGGGAGCCTTTACGCAACCCCACACTCAACAGGACTCTGCGTCTTCACTCTTTCCTAACAACCCTAAACATAACCCTAACCGCAACAAGAAGCTGAACCCGAGTTAGACCCGAAAAAACACGTACGGTGCCACTTTCTGCCATCCAAAAGTGCTCTCAGCGGAAGCCTTTGGGTACACCTGAACTCCCTGGGGGAGCCTTTACGCAACCCCACACTCAACAGGACTCTGCGTCTTCACTCTTTCCTAACAACCCTAAACATAACCCTAACCGCAACAAGAAGCTGAACCCGAGTTAGACCCGAAAAAACACGTACGGTGCCACTTTCTGCCATCAAAAAGTGCTCTCAGCGGAAGCCTTTGGGTACACCTGAACTCCCTGGGGGAGCCTTTACGCAACCCCACACTCAACAGGACTCTGCGTCTTCACTCTTTCCTAACAACCCTAAACATAACCCTAACCGCAACAAGAAGCTCAACCCGAGTTAGACCCGAAAAAACACGTACGGTGCCACTTTCTGCCATCAAAAAGTGCTCTCAGCGGAAGCCTTTGGGTACACCTGAACTCCCTGGGGAAGCCTTTACGCAACCCCACACTCAACAGGACTCTGCGTCTTCGCTCTTTCCTAACAACCCTAAACATAACCCTAACCGCAACAAGAAGCTGAACCCGAGTTAGACCCGAAAAAACACGTACGGTGCCACTTTCTGCCATCAAAAAGTGCTCTCAGCGGAAGCCTTTGGGTACACCTGAACTCCCTGGGGGAGCCTTTACGCAACCGCACACTCAACAGGACTCTGCGTCTTCACTCTTTCCTAACAACCCTAAACATAACCCTAACCGCAACAAGAAGCTGAACCCGAGTTAGACCCGAAAAAACACGTACGGTGCCACTTTCTGCCATCAAAAAGTGCTCTCAGCGGAAGCCTTTGGGTACACCTGAACTCCCTGGGGGAGCCTTTACGCAACCTCACACTCAACAGGACTCTGCGTCTTCACTCTTTCCTAACAACCCTAAACATAACCCTAACCGCAACAAGAAGCTGAACCCGAGTTAGACCCGAAAAAACACGTACGGTGCCACTTTCTGCCATCAAAAAGTGCTCTCAGCGGAAGCCTTTGGGTACACCTGAACTCCCTGGGGGAGCCTTTACGCAACCCCACACTCAACAGGACTCTGCGTCTTCACTCTTTCCTAACAACCCTAAACATAACCCTAACCGCAACAAGAAGCTGAACCCGAGTTAGACCCGAAAAAACACGTACGGTGCCACTTTCTGCCATCAAAAAGTGATCTCAGCGGAAGCCTTTGGGTACACCTGAACTCCCTGGGGGAGCCTTTACGCAACCCCACACTCAACAGGACTCTGCGTCTTCACTCTTTCCTAACAACCCTAAACATAACCCTAACCGCAACAAGAAGCTGAACCCGAGTTAGACCCGAAAAAACACGTACGGTGCCACTTTCTGCCATCAAAAAGTGCTCTCAGCGGAAGCCTTTGGGAACACCTGAACTCCCTGGGGGAGCCTTTACGCAACCCCACACTCAACAGGACTCTGCGTCTTCACTCTTTCCTAACAACCCTAAACATAACCCTAACCGCAACAAGAAGCTGAACCCGAGTTAGACCCGAAAAAACACGTACGGTGCCACTTTCTGCCATCCAAAAGTGCTCTCAGCGGAAGCCTTTGGGTACAACTGAACTCCCTGGGGGAGCCTTTACGCAACCCCACACTCAACAGGACTCTGCGTCTTCACTCTTTCCTAACAACCCTAAACATAACCCTAACCGCAACAAGAAGCTGAACCCGAGTTAGACCCGAAAAAACACGTACGGTGCCACTTTCTGCCATCCAAAAGTGCTCTCAGCGGAAGCCTTTGGGTACACCTGAACTCCCTGGGGGAGCCTTTACGCAACCCCACACTCAACAGGACTCTGCGTCTTCGCTCTTTCCTAACAACCCTAAACATAACCCTAACCGCAACAAGAAGCTGAACCCGAGTTAGACCCGAAAAAACACGTACGGTGCCACTTTCTGCCATCAAAAAGTGCTCTCAGCGGAAGCCTTTGGGTACACCTGAACTCCCTGGGGGAGCCTTTACGCAACCCCACACTCAACAGGACTCTGCGTCTTCGCTCTTTCCTAACAACCCTAAACATAACCCTAACCGCAACAAGAAGCTGAACCCGAGTTAGACCCGAAAAAACACGTACGGTGCCACTTTCTGCCATCAAAAAGTGCTCTCAGCGGAAGCCTTTGGGTACACCTGAACTCCCTGGGGGAGCCTTTACGCAACCCCACACTCAACAGGACTCTGCGTCTTCACTCTTTCCTAACAACCCTAAACATAACCCTAACCGCAACAAGAAGCTGAACCCGAGTTAGACCCGAAAAAACACGTACGGTGCCACTTTCTGCCATCCAAAAGTGCTCTCAGCGGAAGCCTTTGGGTACACCTGAACTCCCTGGGGGAGCCTTTACGCAACCCCACACTCAACAGGACTCTGCGTCTTCGCTCTTTCCTAACAACCCTAAACATAACCCTAACCGCAACAAGAAGCTGAACCCGAGTTAGACCCGAAAAAACACGTACGGTGCCACTTTCTGCCATCAAAAAGTGCTCTCAGCGGAAGCCTTTGGGTACACCTGAACTCCCTGGCGGAGCCTTTACGCAACCCCACACTCAACAGGACTCTGAGTCTTCACTCTTTCCTAACAACCCTAAACATAACCCTAACCGCAACAAGAAGCTGAACCCGAGTTAGACCCGAAAAAACACGTACGGTGCCACTTTCTGCCATCCAAAAGTGCTCTCAGCGGAAGCCTTTGGGTACACCTGAACTCCCTGGGGGAGCCTTTACGCAACCCCACACTCAACAGGACTCTGCGTCTTCGCTCTTTCCTAACAACCCTAAACATAACCCTAACCGCAACAAGAAGCTGAACCCGAGTTAGACCCGAAAAAACACGTACGGTGCCACTTTCTGCCATCCAAAAGTGCTCTCAGCGGAAGCCTTTGGGTACACCTGAACTCCCTGGGGGAGCCTTTACGCAACCCCACACTCAACAGGACTCTGCGTCTTCACTCTTTCCTAACAACCCTAAACATAACCCTAACCGCAACAAGAAGCTGAACCCGAGTTAGACCCGAAAAAACACGTACGGTGCCACTTTCTGCCATCAAAAAGTGCTCTCAGCGGAAGCCTTTGGGTACACCTGAACTCCCTGGGGGAGCCTTTACGCAACCCCACACTCAACAGGACTCTGCGTCTTCACTCTTTCCTAACAACCCTAAACATAACCCTAACCGCAACAAGAAGCTGAACCCGAGTTAGACCCGAAAAAACACGTACGGTGCCACTTTCTGCCATCAAAAAGTGCTCTCAGCGGAAGCCTTTGGGTACACCTGAACTCCCTGGGGGAGCCTTTACGCAACCCCACACTCAACAGGACTCTGCGTCTTCACTCTTTCCTAACAACCCTAAACATAACCCTAACCGCAACAAGAAGCTGAACCCGAGTTAGACCCGAAAAAACACGTACGGTGCCACTTTCTGCCATCAAAAAGTGCTCTCAGCGGAAGCCTTTGGGTACACCTGAACTCCCTGGGGGAGCCTTTACGCAACCCCACACTCAACAGGACTCTGCGTCTTCACTCTTTCCTAACAACCCTAAACATAACCCTAACCGCAACAAGAAGCTGAACCCGAGTTAGACCCGAAAAAACACGTACGGTGCCACTTTCTGCCATCAAAAAGTGCTCTCAGCGGAAGCCTTTGGGTACACCTGAACTCCCTGGGGGAGCCTTTACGCAACCTCACACTCAACAGGACTCTGCGTCTTCACTCTTTCCTAACAACCCTAAACATAACCCTAACCGCAACAAGAAGCTGAACCCGAGTTAGACCCGAAAAAACACGTACGGTGCCACTTTCTGCCATCAAAAAGTGCTCTCAGCGGAAGCCTTTGGGTACACCTGAACTCCCTGGGGGAGCCTTTACGCAACCCCACACTCAACAGGACTCTGTGTCTTCACTCTTTCCTAACAACCCTAAACATAACCCTAACCGCAACAAGAAGCTGAACCCGAGTTAGACCCGAAAAAACACGTACGGTGCCACTTTCTGCCATCAAAAAGTGCTCTCAGCGGAAGCCTTTGGGTACACCTGAACTCCCTGGGGGAGCCTTTACGCAACCCCACACTCAACAGGACTCTGCGTCTTCGCTCTTTCCTAACAACCCTAAACATAACCCTAACCGCAACAAGAAGCTCAACCCGAGTTAGACCCGAAAAAACACGTACGGTGCCACTTTCTGCCATCCAAAAGTGCTCTCAGCGGAAGCCTTTGGGTACACCTGAACTCCCTGGGGGAGCCTTTACGCAACCGCACACTCAACAGGACTCTGCGTCTTCACTCTTTCCTAACAACCCTAAACATAACCCTAACCGCAACAAGAAGCTGAACCCGAGTTAGACCCGAAAAAACACGTACGGTGCCACTTTCTGCCATCAAAAAGTGCTCTCAGCGGAAGCCTTTGGGTACACCTGAACTCCCTGGGGGAGCCTTTACGCAACCTCACACTCAACAGGACTCTGCGTCTTCACTCTTTCCTAACAACCCTAAACATAACCCTAACCGCAACAAGAAGCTGAACCCGAGTTAGACCCGAAAAAACACGTACGGTGCCACTTTCTGCCATCCAAAAGTGCTCTCAGCGGAAGCCTTTGGGTACACCTGAACTCCCTGGGGGAGCCTTTACGCAACCCCACACTCAACAGGACTCTGCGTCTTCACTCTTTCCTAACAACCCTAAACATAACCCTAACCGCAACAAGAAGCTCAACCCGAGTTAGACCCGAAAAAACACGTACGGTGCCACTTTCTGCCATCAAAAAGTGCTCTCAGCGGAAGCCTTTGGGTACACCTGAACTCCCTGGCGGAGCCTTTACGCAACCCCACACTCAACAGGACTCTGCGTCTTCACTCTTTCCTAACAACCCTAAACATAACCCTAACCGCAACAAGAAGCTCAACCCGAGTTAGACCCGAAAAAACACGTACGGTGCCACTTTCTGCCCTCCAAAAGTGCTCTCAGCGGAAGCCTTTGGGTACACCTGAACTCCCTGGGGGAGCCTTTACGCAACCCCACACTCAACAGGACTCTGCGTCTTCACTCTTTCCTAACAACCCTAAACATAACCCTAACAGGAACAAGAAGCTCAACCCGAGTTAGACCCGAAAAAACACGTACGGTGCCACTTTCTGCCATCAAAAAGTGCTCTCAGCGGAAGCCTTTGGGTACACCTGAACTCCCTGGGGGAGCCTTTACGCAACCCCACACTCAACAGGACTCTGCGCCTTCACTCTTTCCTAACAACCCTAAACATAACCCTAACCGCAACAAGAAGCTGAACCCGAGTTAGACCCGAAAAAACACGTACGGTGCCACTTTCTGCCATCAAAAAGTGCTCTCAGCGGAAGCCTTTGGGTACACGTGAACTCCCTGGGGGAGCCTTTACGCAACCCCACACTCAACAGGACTCTGCGTCTTCACTCTTTCCTAACAACCCTAAACATAACCCTAACCGCAACAAGAAGCTGAACCCGAGTTAGACCCGAAAAAACACGTACGGTGCCACTTTCTGCCATCAAAAAGTGCTCTCAGCGGAAGCCTTTGGGTACACCTGAACTCCCTGGGGGAGCCTTTACACAACCCCACACTCAACAGGACTCTGCGTCTTCACTCTTTCCTAACAACCCTAAACATAACCCTAACCGCAACAAGAAGCTGAACCCGAGTTAGACCCGAAAAAACACGTACGGTGCCACTTTCTGCCATCAAAAAGTGCTCTCAGCGGAAGCCTTTGGGTACACCTGAACTCCCTGGGGGAGCCTTTACGCAACCCCACACTCAACAGGACTCTGCGTCTTCACTCTTTCCTAACAACCCTAAACATAACCCTAACCGCAACAAGAAGCTGAACCCGAGTTAGACCCGAAAAAACACGTACGGTGCCACTTTCTGCCATCAAAAAGTGCTCTCAGCGGAAGCCTTTGGGTACACCTGAACTCCCTGGGGGAGCCTTTACGCAACCCCACACTCAACAGGACTCTGCGTCTTCACTCTTTCCTAACAACCCTAAACATAACCCTAACCGCAACAAGAAGCTGAACCCGAGTTAGACCCGAAAAAACACGTACGGTGCCACTTTCTGCCATCAAAAAGTGCTCTCAGCGGAAGCCTTTGGGTACACCTGAACTCCCTGGGGGAGCCTTTACGCAACCCCACACTCAACAGGACTCTGCGTCTTCACTCTTTCCTAACAACCCTAAACATAACCCTAACCGCAACAAGAAGCTGAACCCGAGTTAGACCCGAAAAAACACGTACGGTGCCACTTTCTGCCATCCAAAAGTGCTCTCAGCGGAAGCCTTTGGGTACAACTGAACTCCCTGGGGGAGCCTTTACGCAACCCCACACTCAACAGGACTCTGCGTCTTCACTCTTTCCTAACAACCCTAAACATAACCCTAACCGCAACAAGAAGCTGAACCCGAGTTAGACCCGAAAAAACACGTACGGTGCCACTTTCTGCCATCCAAAAGTGCTCTCAGCGGAAGCCTTTGGGTACACCTGAACTCCCTGGGGGAGCCTTTACGCAACCCCACACTCAACAGGACTCTGCGTCTTCGCTCTTTCCTAACAACCCTAAACATAACCCTAACCGCAACAAGAAGCTGAACCCGAGTTAGACCCGAAAAAACACGTACGGTGCCACTTTCTGCCATCAAAAAGTGCTCTCAGCGGAAGCCTTTGGGTACACCTGAACTCCCTGGGGGAGCCTTTACGCAACCCCACACTCAACAGGACTCTGCGTCTTCGCTCTTTCCTAACAACCCTAAACATAACCCTAACCGCAACAAGAAGCTGAACCCGAGTTAGACCCGAAAAAACACGTACGGTGCCACTTTCTGCCATCAAAAAGTGCTCTCAGCGGAAGCCTTTGGGTACACCTGAACTCCCTGGGGGAGCCTTTACGCAACCCCACACTCAACAGGACTCTGCGTCTTCACTCTTTCCTAACAACCCTAAACATAACCCTAACCGCAACAAGAAGCTGAACCCGAGTTAGACCCGAAAAAACACGTACGGTGCCACTTTCTGCCCTCCAAAAGTGCTCTCAGCGGAAGCCTTTGGGTACACCTGAACTCCCTGGGGGAGCCTTTACGCAACCCCACACTCAACAGGACTCTGCGTCTTCACTCTTTCCTAACAACCCTAAACATAACCCTAACCGCAACAAGAAGCTCAACCCGAGTTAGACCCGAAAAAACACGTACGGTGCCACTTTCTGCCATCAAAAAGTGCTCTCAGCGGAAGCCTTTGGGTACACCTGAACTCCCTGGGGGAGCCTTTACGCAACCCCACACTCAACAGGACTCTGCGTCTTCACTCTTTCCTAACAACCCTAAACATAACCCTAACCGCAACAAGAAGCTGAACCCGAGTTAGACCCGAAAAAACACGTACGGTGCCACTTTCTGCCATCCAAAAGTGCTCTCAGCGGAAGCCTTTGGGTACACCTGAACTCCCTGGGGGAGCCTTTACGCAACCCCACACTCAACAGGACTCTGCGTCTTCGCTCTTTCCTAACAACCCTAAACATAACCCTAACCGCAACAAGAAGCTGAACCCGAGTTAGACCCGAAAAAACACGTACGGTGCCACTTTCTGCCATCAAAAAGTGCTCTCAGCGGAAGCCTTTGGGTACACCTGAACTCCCTGGCGGAGCCTTTACGCAACCCCACACTCAACAGGACTCTGAGTCTTCACTCTTTCCTAACAACCCTAAACATAACCCTAACCGCAACAAGAAGCTGAACCCGAGTTAGACCCGAAAAAACACGTACGGTGCCACTTTCTGCCATCCAAAAGTGCTCTCAGCGGAAGCCTTTGGGTACACCTGAACTCCCTGGGGGAGCCTTTACGCAACCCCACACTCAACAGGACTCTGCGTCTTCGCTCTTTCCTAACAACCCTAAACATAACCCTAACCGCAACAAGAAGCTGAACCCGAGTTAGACCCGAAAAAACACGTACGGTGCCACTTTCTGCCATCCAAAAGTGCTCTCAGCGGAAGCCTTTGGGTACACCTGAACTCCCTGGGGGAGCCTTTACGCAACCCCACACTCAACAGGACTCTGCGTCTTCACTCTTTCCTAACAACCCTAAACATAACCCTAACCGCAACAAGAAGCTGAACCCGAGTTAGACCCGAAAAAACACGTACGGTGCCACTTTCTGCCATCAAAAAGTGCTCTCAGCGGAAGCCTTTGGGTACACCTGAACTCCCTGGGGGAGCCTTTACGCAACCCCACACTCAACAGGACTCTGCGTCTTCACTCTTTCCTAACAACCCTAAACATAACCCTAACCGCAACAAGAAGCTGAACCCGAGTTAGACCCGAAAAAACACGTACGGTGCCACTTTCTGCCATCAAAAAGTGCTCTCAGCGGAAGCCTTTGGGTACACCTGAACTCCCTGGGGGAGCCTTTACGCAACCCCACACTCAACAGGACTCTGCGTCTTCACTCTTTCCTAACAACCCTAAACATAACCCTAACCGCAACAAGAAGCTGAACCCGAGTTAGACCCGAAAAAACACGTACGGTGCCACTTTCTGCCATCAAAAAGTGCTCTCAGCGGAAGCCTTTGGGTACACCTGAACTCCCTGGGGGAGCCTTTACGCAACCGCACACTCAACAGGACTCTGCGTCTTCACTCTTTCCTAACAACCCTAAACATAACCCTAACCGCAACAAGAAGCTGAACCCGAGTTAGACCCGAAAAAACACGTACGGTGCCACTTTCTGCCATCAAAAAGTGCTCTCAGCGGAAGCCTTTGGGTACACCTGAACTCCCTGGGGGAGCCTTTACGCAACCTCACACTCAACAGGACTCTGCGTCTTCGCTCTTTCCTAACAACCCTAAACATAACCCTAACCGCAACAAGAAGCTGAACCCGAGTTAGACCCGAAAAAACACGTACGGTGCCACTTTCTGCCATCAAAAAGTGCTCTCAGCGGAAGCCTTTGGGTACACCTGAACTCCCTGGGGGAGCCTTTACGCAACCCCACACTCAACAGGACTCTGCGTCTTCACTCTTTCCTAACAACCCTAAACATAACCCTAACCGCAACAAGAAGCTGAACCCGAGTTAGACCCGAAAAAACACGTACGGTGCCACTTTCTGCCATCAAAAAGTGCTCTCAGCGGAAGCCTTTGGGTACACCTGAACTCCCTGGGGGAGCCTTTACGCAACCCCACACTCAACAGGACTCTGCGTCTTCGCTCTTTCCTAACAACCCTAAACATAACCCTAACCGCAACAAGAAGCTCAACCCGAGTTAGACCCGAAAAAACACGTACGGTGCCACTTTCTGCCATCCAAAAGTGCTCTCAGCGGAAGCCTTTGGGTACACCTGAACTCCCTGGGGGAGCCTTTACGCAACCGCACACTCAACAGGACTCTGCGTCTTCACTCTTTCCTAACAACCCTAAACATAACCCTAACCGCAACAAGAAGCTGAACCCGAGTTAGACCCGAAAAAACACGTACGGTGCCACTTTCTGCCATCAAAAAGTGCTCTCAGCGGAAGCCTTTGGGTACACCTGAACTCCCTGGGGGAGCCTTTACGCAACCTCACACTCAACAGGACTCTGCGTCTTCACTCTTTCCTAACAACCCTAAACATAACCCTAACCGCAACAAGAAGCTGAACCCGAGTTAGACCCGAAAAAACACGTACGGTGCCACTTTCTGCCATCCAAAAGTGCTCTCAGCGGAAGCCTTTGGGTACACCTGAACTCCCTGGGGGAGCCTTTACGCAACCCCACACTCAACAGGACTCTGCGTCTTCACTCTTTCCTAACAACCCTAAACATAACCCTAACCGCAACAAGAAGCTCAACCCGAGTTAGACCCGAAAAAACACGTACGGTGCCACTTTCTGCCATCAAAAAGTGCTCTCAGCGGAAGCCTTTGGGTACACCTGAACTCCCTGGGGGAGCCTTTACGCAACCCCACACTCAACAGGACTCTGCGTCTTCACTCTTTCCTAACAACCCTAAACATAACCCTAACCGCAACAAGAAGCTCAACCCGAGTTAGACCCGAAAAAACACGTACGGTGCCACTTTCTGCCCTCCAAAAGTGCTCTCAGCGGAAGCCTTTGGGTACACCTGAACTCCCTGGGGGAGCCTTTACGCAACCCCACACTCAACAGGACTCTGCGTCTTCACTCTTTCCTAACAACCCTAAACATAACCCTAACAGGAACAAGAAGCTCAACCCGAGTTAGACCCGAAAAAACACGTACGGTGCCACTTTCTGCCATCAAAAAGTGCTCTCAGCGGAAGCCTTTGGGTACACCTGAACTCCCTGGGGGAGCCTTTACGCAACCCCACACTCAACAGGACTCTGCGTCTTCACTCTTTCCTAACAACCCTAAACATAACCCTAACCGCAACAAGAAGCTGAACCCGAGTTAGACCCGAAAAACACGTACGGTGCCACTTTCTGCCATCAAAAAGTGCTCTCAGCGGAAGCCTTTGGGTACACGTGAACTCCCTGGGGGAGCCTTTACGCAACCCCACACTCAACAGGACTCTGCGTCTTCACTCTTTCCTAACAACCCTAAACATAACCCTAACCGCAACAAGAAGCTGAACCCGAGTTAGACCCGAAAAAACACGTACGGTGCCACTTTCTGCCATCAAAAAGTGCTCTCAGCGGAAGCCTTTGGGTACACCTGAACTCCCTGGGGGAGCCTTTACGCAACCCCACACTCAACAGGACTCTGCGTCTTCACTCTTTCCTAACAACCCTAAACATAACCCTAACCGCAACAAGAAGCTGAACCCGAGTTAGACCCGAAAAAACACGTACGGTGCCACTTTCTGCCATCAAAAAGTGCTCTCAGCGGAAGCCTTTGGGTACACCTGAACTCCCTGGGGGAGCCTTTACGCAACCCCACACTCAACAGGACTCTGCGTCTTCACTCTTTCCTAACAACCCTAAACATAACCCTAACCGCAACAAGAAGCTGAACCCGAGTTAGACCCGAAAAAACACGTACGGTGCCACTTTCTGCCATCAAAAAGTGCTCTCAGCGGAAGCCTTTGGGTACACCTGAACTCCCTGGGGGAGCCTTTACGCAACCCCACACTCAACAGGACTCTGCGTCTTCACTCTTTCCTAACAACCCTAAACATAACCCTAACCGCAACAAGAAGCTGAACCCGAGTTAGACCCGAAAAAACACGTACGGTGCCACTTTCTGCCATCAAAAAGTGCTCTCAGCGGAAGCCTTTGGGTACACCTGAACTCCCTGGGGGAGCCTTTACGCAACCCCACACTCAACAGGACTCTGCGTCTTCACTCTTTCCTAACAACCCTAAACATAACCCTAACCGCAACAAGAAGCTGAACCCGAGTTAGACCCGAAAAAACACGTACGGTGCCACTTTCTGCCATCAAAAAGTGCTCTCAGCGGAAGCCTTTGGGTACACCTGAACTCCCTGGGGGAGCCTTTACGCAACCCCACACTCAACAGGACTCTGCGTCTTCACTCTTTCCTAACAACCCTAAACATAACCCTAACCGCAACAAGAAGCTCAACCCGAGTTAGACCCGAAAAAACACGTACGGTGCCACTTTCTGCCATCAAAAAGTGCTCTCAGCGGAAGCCTTTGGGTACACCTGAACTCCCTGGGGGAGCCTTTACGCAACCCCACACTCAACAGGACTCTGCGTCTTCACTCTTTCCTAACAACCCTAAACATAACCCTAACCGCAACAAGAAGCTGAACCCGAGTTAGACCCGAAAAAACACGTACGGTGCCACTTTCTGCCATCAAAAAGTGCTCTCAGCGGAAGCCTTTGGGTACACCTGAACTCCCTGGGGGAGCCTTTACGCAACCCCACACTCAACAGGACTCTGCGTCTTCACTCTTTCCTAACAACCCTAAACATAACCCTAACCGCAACAAGAAGCTGAACCCGAGTTAGACCCGAAAAAACACGTACGGTGCCACTTTCTGCCATCAAAAAGTGCTCTCAGCGGAAGCCTTTGGGTACACCTGAACTCCCTGGGGGAGCCTTTACGCAACCCCACACTCAACAGGACTCTGCGTCTTCGCTCTTTCCTAACAACCCTAAACATAACCCTAACCGCAACAAGAAGCTGAACCCGAGTTAGACCCGAAAAAACACGTACGGTGCCACTTTCTGCCATCAAAAAGTGCTCTCAGCGGAAGCCTTTGGGTACACCTGAACTCCCTGGGGGAGCCTTTACGCAACCCCACACTCAACAGGACTCTGCGTCTTCACTCTTTCCTAACAACCCTAAACATAACCCTAACCGCAACAAGAAGCTGAACCCGAGTTAGACCCGAAAAAACACGTACGGTGCCACTTTCTGCCATCAAAAAGTGCTCTCAGCGGAAGCCTTTGGGTACACCTGAACTCCCTGGGGGAGCCTTTACGCAACCCCACACTCAACAGGACTCTGCGTCTTCACTCTTTCCTAACAACCCTAAACATAACCCTAACCGCAACAAGAAGCTCAACCCGAGTTAGACCCGAAAAAACACGTACGGTGCCACTTTCTGCCATCCAAAAGTGCTCTCAGCGGAAGCCTTTGGGAACACCTGAACTCCCTGGGGGAGCCTTTACGCAACCCCACACTCAACAGGACTCTGCGCCTTCACTCTTTCCTAACAACCCTAAACATAACCCTAACCGCAACAAGAAGCTGAACCCGAGTTAGACCCGAAAAAACACGTACGGTGCCACTTTCTGCCATCAAAAAGTGCTCTCAGCGGAAGCCTTTGGGTACACCTGAACTCCCTGGCGGAGCCTTTACGCAACCCCACACTCAACAGGACTCTGCGTCTTCACTCTTTCCTAACAACCCTAAACATAACCCTAACCGCAACAAGAAGCTGAACCCGAGTTAGACCCGAAAAAACACGTACGGTGCCACTTTCTGCCATCAAAAAGTGCTCTCAGCGGAAGCCTTTGGGTACACCTGAACTCCCTGGGGGAGCCTTTACGCAACCCCACACTCAACAGGACTCTGCGTCTTCACTCTTTCCTAACAACCCTAAACAGAACCCTAACCGCAACAAGAAGCTGAACCCGAGTTAGACCCGAAAAAACACGTACGGTGCCACTTTCTGCCATCAAAAAGTGCTCTCAGCGGAAGCCTTTGGGTACACCTGAACTCCCTGGGGGAGCCTTTACGCAACCCCACACTCAACAGGACTCTGAGTCTTCACTCTTTCCTAACAACCCTAAACATAACCCTAACCTCAACAAGAAGCTGAACCCGAGTTAGACCCGAAAAAACACGTACGGTGCCACTTTCTGCCATCAAAAAGTGATCTCAGCGGAAGCCTTTGGGTACACCTGAACTCCCTGGGGGAGCCTTTACGCAACCCCACACTCAACAGGACTCTGCGTCTTCACTCTTTCCTAACAAACCCTAAACATAACCCTAACCGCAACAAGAAGCTGAACCCGAGTTAGACCCGAAAAAACACGTACGGTGCCACTTTCTGCCATCAAAAAGTGCTCTCAGCGGAAGCCTTTGGGTACACCTGAACTCCCTGGGGGAGCCTTTACGCAACCCCACACTCAACAGGACTCTGCGTCTTCACTCTTTCCTAACAACCCTAAACATAACCCTAACCGCAACAAGAAGCTGAACCCGAGTTAGACCCGAAAAAACACGTACGGTGCCACTTTCTGCCATCAAAAAGTGCTCTCAGCGGAAGCCTTTGGGTACACCTGAACTCCCTGGGGGAGCCTTTACGCAACCCCACACTCAACAGGACTCTGCGTCTTCACTCTTTCCTAACAACCCTAAACATAACCCTAACCGCAACAAGAAGCTGAACCCGAGTTAGACCCGAAAAAACACGTACGGTGCCACTTTCTGCCATCAAAAAGTGCTCTCAGCGGAAGCCTTTGGGTACACCTGAACTCCCTGGGGGAGCCTTTACGCAACCCCACACTCAACAGGACTCTGCGTCTTCACTCTTTCCTAACAACCCTAAACATAACCCTAACCGCAACAAGAAGCTGAACCCGAGTTAGACCCGAAAAAACACGTACGGTGCCACTTTCTGCCATCCAAAAGTGCTCTCAGCGGAAGCCTTTGGGTACACCTGAACTCCCTGGGGGAGCCTTTACGCAACCCCACACTCAACAGGACTCTGCGTCTTCACTCTTTCCTAACAACCCTAAACATAACCCTAACCGCAACAAGAAGCTGAACCCGAGTTAGACCCGAAAAAACACGTACGGTGCCACTTTCTGCCATCAAAAGTGCTCTCAGCGGAAGCCTTTGGGTACACCTGAACTCCCTGGGGGAGCCTTTACGCAACCCCACACTCAACAGGACTCTGCGTCTTCGCTCTTTCCTAACAACCCTAAACATAACCCTAACCGCAACAAGAAGCTCAACCCGAGTTAGACCCGAAAAAACACGTACGGTGCCACTTTCTGCCATCAAAAAGTGCTCTCAGCGGAAGCCTTTGGGTACACCTGAACTCCCTGGGGGAGTCTTTACGCAACCCCACACTCAACAGGACTCTGCGTCTTCACTCTTTCCTAACAACCCTAAACATAACCCTAACCGCAACAAGAAGCTGAACCCGAGTTAGACCCGAAAAAACACGTACGGTGCCACTTTCTGCCATCAAAAAGTGCTCTCAGCGGAAGCCTTTGGGTACACCTGAACTCCCTGGGGGAGCCTTTACGCAACCCCACACTCAACAGGACTCTGCGTCTTCACTCTTTCCTAACAACCCTAAACAGAACCCTAACCGCAACAAGAAGCTGAACCCGAGTTAGACCCGAAAAAACACGTACGGTGCCACTTTCTGCCATCAAAAAGTGCTCTCAGCGGAAGCCTTTGGGTACACCTGAACTCCCTGGGGGAGCCTTTACGCAACCCCACACTCAACAGGACTCTGCGTCTTCACTCTTTCCTAACAACCCTAAACATAACCCTAACCGCAACAAGAAGCTGAACCCGAGTTAGACCCGAAAAAACACGTACGGTGCCACTTTCTGCCATCAAAAAGTGCTCTCAGCGGAAGCCTTTGGGTACACCTGAACTCCCTGGGGGAGCCTTTACGCAACCCCACACTCAACAGGACTCTGCGTCTTCACTCTTTCCTAACAACCCTAAACATAACCCTAACCGCAACAAGAAGCTGAACCCGAGTTAGACCCGAAAAAACACGTACGGTGCCACTTTCTGCCATCAAAAAGTGCTCTCAGCGGAAGCCTTTGGGTACACCTGAACTCCCTGGGGGAGCCTTTACGCAACCCCACACTCAACAGGACTCTGCGTCTTCACTCTTTCCTAACAACCCTAAACATAACCCTAACCGCAACAAGAAGCTGAACCCGAGTTAGACCCGAAAAAACACGTACGGTGCCACTTTCTGCCATCCAAAAGTGCTCTCAGCGGAAGCCTTTGGGTACACCTGAACTCCCTGGGGGAGCCTTTACGCAACCCCACACTCAACAGGACTCTGCGTCTTCGCTCTTTCCTAACAACCCTAAACATAACCCTAACCGCAACAAGAAGCTGAACCCGAGTTAGACCCGAAAAAACACGTACGGTGCCACTTTCTGCCATCCAAAAGTGCTCTCAGCGGAAGCCTTTGGGTACACCTGAACTCCCTGGGGGAGTCTTTACGCAACCCCACACTCAACAGGACTCTGCGTCTTCACTCTTTCCTAACAACCCTAAACATAACCCTAACCGCAACAAGAAGCTGAACCCGAGTTAGACCCGAAAAAACACGTACGGTGCCACTTTCTGCCATCAAAAAGTGCTCTCAGCGGAAGCCTTTGGGTACACCTGAACTCCCTGGGGGAGCCTTTACGCAACCCCACACTCAACAGGACTCTGCGTCTTCACTCTTTCCTAACAACCCTAAACATAACCCTAACCGCAACAAGAAGCTGAACCCGAGTTAGACCCGAAAAAACACGTACGGTGCCACTTTCTGCCATCAAAAAGTGCTCTCAGCGGAAGCCTTTGGGTACACGTGAACTCCCTGGGGGAGCCTTTACGCAACCCCACACTCAACAGGACTCTGCGCCTTCACTCTTTCCTAACAACCCTAAACATAACCCTAACCGCAACAAGAAGCTGAACCCGAGTTAGACCCGAAAAAACACGTACGGTGCCACTTTCTGCCATCAAAAAGTGCTCTCAGCGGAAGCCTTTGGGTACACCTGAACTCCCTGGGGGAGCCTTTACGCAACCCCACACTCAACAGGACTCTGCGTCTTCACTCTTTCCTAACAACCCTAAACATAACCCTAACCGCAACAAGAAGCTGAACCCGAGTTAGACCCGAAAAAACACGTACGGTGCCACTTTCTGCCATCAAAAAGTGCTCTCAGCGGAAGCCTTTGGGTACACCTGAACTCCCTGGGGGAGCCTTTACGCAACCCCACACTCAACAGGACTCTGCGTCTTCACTCTTTCCTAACAACCCTAAACATAACCCTAACCGCAACAAGAAGCTGAACCCGAGTTAGACCCGAAAAAACACGTACGGTGCCACTTTCTGCCATCAAAAAGTGCTCTCAGCGGAAGCCTTTGGGTACACCTGAACTCCCTGGGGGAGCCTTTACGCAACCCCACACTCAACAGGACTCTGCGTCTTCACTCTTTCCTAACAACCCTAAACATAACCCTAACCGCAACAAGAAGCTGAACCCGAGTTAGACCCGAAAAAACACGTACGGTGCCACTTTCTGCCATCAAAAAGTGCTCTCAGCGGAAGCCTTTGGGTACACCTGAACTCCCTGGGGGAGCCTTTACGCAACCCCACACTCAACAGGACTCTGCGTCTTCGCTCTTTCCTAACAACCCTAAACATAACCCTAACCGCAACAAGAAGCTGAACCCGAGTTAGACCCGAAAAAACACGTACGGTGCCACTTTCTGCCATCAAAAAGTGCTCTCAGCGGAAGCCTTTGGGTACACCTGAACTCCCTGGGGGAGTCTTTACGCAACCCCACACTCAACAGGACTCTGCGTCTTCACTCTTTCCTAACAACCCTAAACATAACCCTAACCGCAACAAGAAGCTGAACCCGAGTTAGACCCGAAAAAACACGTACGGTGCCACTTTCTGCCATCAAAAAGTGCTCTCAGCGGAAGCCTTTGGGTACACCTGAACTCCCTGGGGGAGCCTTTACGCAACCCCACACTCAACAGGACTCTGCGTCTTCACTCTTTCCTAACAACCCTAAACATAACCCTAACTGCAACAAGAAGCTGAACCCGAGTTAGACCCGAAAAAACACGTACGGTGCCACTTTCTGCCATCAAAAAGTGCTCTCAGCGGAAGCCTTTGGGTACACCTGAACTCCCTGGGGGAGCCTTTACGCAACCCCACACTCAACAGGACTCTGCGTCTTCACTCTTTCCTAACAACCCTAAACATAACCCTAACCGCAACAAGAAGCTGAACCCGAGTTAGACCCGAAAAAACACGTACGGTGCCACTTTCTGCCATCAAAAAGTGCTCTCAGCGGAAGCCTTTGGGTACACGTGAACTCCCTGGGGGAGCCTTTACGCAACCCCACACTCAACAGGACTCTGCGCCTTCACTCTTTCCTAACAACCCTAAACATAACCCTAACCGCAACAAGAAGCTGAACCCGAGTTAGACCCGAAAAAACACGTACGGTGCCACTTTCTGCCATCAAAAAGTGCTCTCAGCGGAAGCCTTTGGGTACACGTGAACTCCCTGGGGGAGCCTTTACGCAACCCCACACTCAACAGGACTCTGCGTCTTCACTCTTTCCTAACAACCCTAAACATAACCCTAACCGCAACAAGAAGCTGAACCCGAGTTAGACCCGAAAAAACACGTACGGTGCCACTTTCTGCCATCAAAAAGTGCTCTCAGCGGAAGCCTTTGGGTACACCTGAACTCCCTGGGGGAGCCTTTACGCAACCCCACACTCAACAGGACTCTGAGTCTTCACTCTTTCCTAACAACCCTAAACATAACCCTAACCGCAACAAGAAGCTGAACCCGAGTTAGACCCGAAAAAACACGTACGGTGCCACTTTCTGCCATCAAAAAGTGCTCTCAGCGGAAGCCTTTGGGTACACCTGAACTCCCTGGGGGAGCCTTTACGCAACCCCACACTCAACAGGACTCTGCGTCTTCACTCTTTCCTAACAACCCTAAACATAACCCTAACCGCAACAAGAAGCTGAACCCGAGTTAGACCCGAAAAAACACGTACGGTGCCACTTTCTGCCATCAAAAAGTGCTCTCAGCGGAAGCCTTTGGGTACACCTGAACTCCCTGGGGGAGCCTTTACGCAACCCCACACTCAACAGGACTCTGCGTCTTCGCTCTTTCCTAACAACCCTAAACATAACCCTAACCGCAACAAGAAGCTCAACCCGAGTTAGACCCGAAAAAACACGTACGGTGCCACTTTCTGCCATCAAAAAGTGCTCTCAGCGGAAGCCTTTGGGTACACCTGAACTCCCTGGGGGAGCCTTTACGCAACCCCACACTCAACAGGACTCTGCGTCTTCACTCTTTCCTAACAACCCTAAACATAACCCTAACCGCAACAAGAAGCTGAACCCGAGTTAGACCCGAAAAAACACGTACGGTGCCACTTTCTGCCATCAAAAAGTGCTCTCAGCGGAAGCCTTTGGGTACACCTGAACTCCCTGGGGGAGCCTTTACGCAACCCCACACTCAACAGGACTCTGCGTCTTCACTCTTTCCTAACAACCCTAAACATAACCCTAACCGCAACAAGAAGCTGAACCCGAGTTAGACCCGAAAAAACACGTACGGTGCCACTTTCTGCCATCAAAAAGTGCTCTCAGCGGAAGCCTTTGGGTACACCTGAACTCCCTGGGGGAGCCTTTACGCAACCCCACACTCAACAGGACTCTGCGTCTTCGCTCTTTCCTAACAACCCTAAACATAACCCTAACCGCAACAAGAAGCTGAACCCGAGTTAGACCCGAAAAAACACGTACGGTGCCACTTTCTGCCATCCAAAAGTGCTCTCAGCGGAAGCCTTTGGGTACACCTGAACTCCCTGGGGGAGCCTTTACGCAACCCCACACTCAACAGGACTCTGCGTCTTCACTCTTTCCTAACAACCCTAAACATAACCCTAACCGCAACAAGAAGCTGAACCCGAGTTAGACCCGAAAAAACACGTACGGTGCCACTTTCTGCCATCAAAAAGTGCTCTCAGCGGAAGCCTTTGGGTACACCTGAACTCCCTGGGGGAGCCTTTACGCAACCTCACACTCAACAGGACTCTGCGTCTTCACTCTTTCCTAACAACCCTAAACATAACCCTAACCGCAACAAGAAGCTGAACCCGAGTTAGACCCGAAAAAACACGTACGGTGCCACTTTCTGCCATCAAAAAGTGCTCTCAGCGGAAGCCTTTGGGTACACGTGAACTCCCTGGGGGAGCCTTTACGCAACCCCGCACTCAACAGGACTCTGCGTCTTCACTCTTTCCTAACAACCCTAAACATAACCCTAACCGCAACAAGAAGCTGAACCCGAGTTAGACCCGAAAAAACACGTACGGTGCCACTTTCTGCCATCAAAAAGTGCTCTCAGCGGAAGCCTTTGGGTACACCTGAACTCCCTGGGGGAGCCTTTACGCAACCCCACACTCAACAGGACTCTGCGTCTTCACTCTTTCCTAACAACCCTAAACATAACCCTAACAGGAACAAGAAGCTCAACCCGAGTTAGACCTGAAAAAACACGTACGGTGCATCTTTCTGCCATCAAAAAGTGCTCTCAGCGGAAGCCTTTGGGTACACCTGAACTCCCTGGGGGAGCCTTTACACAACCCCACACTCAACAGGACTCTGCGTCTTCACTCTTTCCTAACAACCCTAAACATAACCCTAACCGCAACAAGAAGCTGAACCCGAGTTAGACCCGAAAAAACACGTACGGTGCCACTTTCTGCCATCCAAAAGTGCTCTCAGCGGAAGCCTTTGGGTACACCTGAACTCCCTGGGGGAGCCTTTACGCAACCCCACACTCAACAGGACTCTGCGTCTTCACTCTTTCCTAACAACCCTAAACATAACCCTAACCGGAACAAGAAGCTGAACCCGAGTTAGACCCGAAAAAACACGTACGGTGCCACTTTCTGCCATCAAAAAGTGCTCTCAGCGGAAGCCTTTGGGTACACCTGAACTCCCTGGGGGAGCCTTTACGCAACCCCACACTCAACAGGACTCTGCGTCTTCACTCTTTCCTAACAACCCTAAACATAACCCTAACCGCAACAAGAAGCTCAACCCGAGTTAGACCCGAAAAAACACGTACGGTGCCACTTTCTGCCCTCCAAAAGTGCTCTCAGCGGAAGCCTTTGGGTACACCTGAACTCCCTGGGGGAGCCTTTACGCAACCCCACACTCAACAGGACTCTGCGTCTTCACTCTTTCCTCACAACCCTAAACATAACCCTAACCGCAACAAGAAGCTGAACCCGAGTTAGACCCGAAAAAACACGTACGGTGCCACTTTCTGCCATCAAAAAGTGCTCTCAGCGGAAGCCTTTGGGTACACCTGAACTCCCTGGGGGAGCCTTTACGCAGCCCCACACTCAACAGGACTCTGCGTCTTCACTCTTTCCTAACAACCCTAAACATAACCCTAACCGCAACAAGAAGCTGAACCCGAGTTAGACCCGAAAAAACACGTACGGTGCCACTTTCTGCCATCAAAAAGTGCTCTCAGCGGAAGCCTTTGGGTACACCTGAACTCCCTGGGGGAGCCTTTACGCAACCCCACACTCAACAGGACTCTGCGTCTTCACTCTTTCCTAACAACCCTAAACATAACCCTAACCGCAACAAGAAGCTGAACCCGAGTTAGACCCGAAAAAACACGTACGGTGCCACTTTCTGCCATCCAAAAGTGCTCTCAGCGGAAGCCTTTGGGTACACCTGAACTCCCTGGGGGAGCCTTTACGCAACCCCACACTCAACAGGACTCTGCGTCTTCACTCTTTCCTAACAACCCTAAACATAACCCTAACCGCAACAAGAAGCTGAACCCGAGTTAGACCCGAAAAAACACGTACGGTGCCACTTTCTGCCATCAAAAAGTGCTCTGAGCGGAAGCCTTTGGGTACACCTGAACTCCCTGGGGGAGCCTTTACTCAACCCCACACTCAACAGGACTCTGCGTCTTCACTCTTTCCTAACAACCCTAAACATAACCCTAACCGCAACAAGAAGCTGAACCCGAGTTAGACCCGAAAAAACACGTACGGTGCCACTTTCTGCCATCAAAAAGTGCTCTCAGCGGAAGCCTTTGGGTACACCTGAACTCCCTGGGGGAGCCTTTACGCAACCCCACACTCAACAGGACTCTGCGTCTTCACTCTTTCCTAACAACCCTAAACATAACCCTAACCGCAACAAGAAGCTGAACCCGAGTTAGACCCGAAAAAACACGTACGGTGCCACTTTCTGCCATCAAAAAGTGCTCTCAGCGGAAGCCTTTGGGTACACCTGAACTCCCTGGGGGAGCCTTTACGCAACCCCACACTCAACAGGACTCTGCGTCTTCACTCTTTCCTAACAACCCTAAACATAACCCTAACCGCAACAAGAAGCTGAACCCGAGTTAGACCCGAAAAAACACGTACGGTGCCACTTTCTGCCATCCAAAAGTGCTCTCAGCGGAAGCCTTTGGGTACACCTGAACTCCCTGGGGGAGCCTTTACGCAACCCCACACTCAACAGGACTCTGCGTCTTCACTCTTTCCTAACAACCCTGAACATAACCCTAACCGCAACAAGAAGCTGAACCCGAGTTAGACCCGAAAAAACACGTACGGTGCCACTTTCTGCCATCAAAAAGTGATCTCAGCGGAAGCCTTTGGGTACACCTGAACTCCCTGGGGGAGCCTTTACGCAACCCCACACTCAACAGGACTCTGCGTCTTCACTCTTTCCTAACAACCCTAAACATAACCCTAACCGCAACAAGAAGCTCAACCCGAGTTAGACCCGAAAAAACACGTACGGTGCCACTTTCTGCCATCAAAAAGTGCTCTCAGCGGAAGCCTTTGGGTACACCTGAACTCCCTGGGGGAGCCTTTACGCAACCCCACACTCAACAGGACTCTGCGTCTTCACTCTTTCCTAACAACCCTAAACATAACCCTAACCGCAACAAGAAGCTGAACCCGAGTTAGACCCAAAAAAACACGTACGGTGCCACTTTCTGCCATCAAAAAGTGCTCTCAGCGGAAGCCTTTGGGTACACCTGAACTCCCTGGGGGAGCCTTTACGCAACCCCACACTCAACAGGACTCTGCGTCTTCACTCTTTCCTAACAACCCTAAACATAACCCTAACCGCAACAAGAAGCTGAACCCGAGTTAGACCCGAAAAAACACGTACGGTGCCACTTTCTGCCATCAAAAAGTGCTCTGAGCGGAAGCCTTTGGGTACACCTGAACTCCCTGGGGGAGCCTTTACGCAACCCCACACTCAACAGGACTCTGCGTCTTCACTCTTTCCTAACAACCCTAAACATAACCCTAACCGCAACAAGAAGCTGAACCCGAGTTAGACCCGAAAAAACACGTACGGTGCCACTTTCTGCCATCAAAAAGTGCTCTCAGCGGAAGCCTTTGGGTACACCTGAACTCCCTGGGGGAGCCTTTACGCAACCCCGCACTCAACAGGACTCTGCGTCTTCACTCTTTCCTAACAACCCTAAACATAACCCTAACCGCAACAAGAAGCTGAACCCGAGTTAGACCCGAAAAAACACGTACGGTGCCACTTTCTGCCATCAAAAAGTGCTCTCAGCGGAAGCCTTTGGGTACACCTGAACTCCCTGGGGGAGCCTTTACGCAACCCCACACTCAACAGGACTCTGCGTCTTCACTCTTTCCTAACAACCCTAAACATAACCCTAACCGCAACAAGAAGCTGAACCCAAGTTAGACCCGAAAAAACACGTACGGTGCCACTTTCTGCCCTCCAAAAGTGCTCTCAGCGGAAGCCTTTGGGTACACCTGAACTCCCTGGGGGAGCCTTTACGCAACCCCACACTCAACAGGACTCTGCGTCTTCACTCTTTCCTAACAACCCTAAACATAACCCTAACCGCAACAAGAAGCTGAACCCGAGTTAGACCCGAAAAAACACGTACGGTGCCACTTTCTGCCATCAAAAAGTGCTCTCAGCGGAAGCCTTTGGGTACACCTGAACTCCCTGGGGGAGCCTTTACGCAACCTCACACTCAACAGGACTCTGCGTCTTCACTCTTTCCTAACAACCCTAAACATAACCCTAACCGCAACAAGAAGCTGAACCCGAGTTAGACCCGAAAAAACACGTACGGTGCCACTTTCTGCCATCAAAAAGTGCTCTCAGCGGAAGCCTTTGGGTACACCTGAACTCCCTGGGGGAGCCTTTACGCAACCCCGCACTCAACAGGACTCTGCGTCTTCACTCTTTCCTAACAACCCTAAACATAACCCTAACCGCAACAAGAAGCTGAACCCGAGTTAGACCCGAAAAAACACGTACGGTGCCACTTTCTGCCATCAAAAAGTGCTCTCAGCGGAAGCCTTTGGGTACACCTGAACTCCCTGGGGGAGCCTTTACGCAACCCCACACTCAACAGGACTCTGCGTCTTCACTCTTTCCTAACAACCCTAAACATAACCCTAACCGCAACAAGAAGCTCAACCCGAGTTAGACCCGAAAAAACACGTACGGTGCCACTTTCTGCCATCAAAAAGTGCTCTGAGCGGAAGCCTTTGGGTACACCTGAACTCCCTGGGGGAGCCTTTACGCAACCCCACACTCAACAGGACTCTGCGTCTTCACTCTTTCCTAACAACCCTAAACATAACCCTAACCGCAACAAGAAGCTGAACCCGAGTTAGACCCGAAAAAACACGTACGGTGCCACTTTCTGCCATCAAAAAGTGCTCTCAGCGGAAGCCTTTGGGTACACCTGAACTCCCTGGGGGAGCCTTTACGCAACCCCACACTCAACAGGACTCTGCGTCTTCACTCTTTCCTAACAACCCTAAACATAACCCTAACCGCAACAAGAAGCTGAACCCGAGTTAGACCCGAAAAAACACGTACGGTGCCACTTTCTGCCATCCAAAAGTGCTCTCAGCGGAAGCCTTTGGGTACACCTGAACTCCCTGGGGGAGCCTTTACGCAACCCCACACTCAACAGGACTCTGCGTCTTCACTCTTTCCTAACAACCCTAAACATAACCCTAACCGCAACAAGAAGCTGAACCCGAGTTAGACCCGAAAAAACACGTACGGTGCCACTTTCTGCCATCCAAAAGTGCTCTCAGCGGAAGCCTTTGGGTACACCTGAACTCCCTGGGGGAGCCTTTACGCAACCCCACACTCAACAGGACTCTGCGTCTTCACTCTTTCCTAACAACCCTAAACATAACCCTAACCGCAACAAGAAGCTGAACCCGAGTTAGACCCAAAAAAACACGTACGGTGCCACTTTCTGCCATCAAAAAGTGCTCTCAGCGGAAGCCTTTGGGTACACCTGAACTCCCTGGGGGAGCCTTTACGCAACCCCACACTCAACAGGACTCTGCGTCTTCACTCTTTCCTAACAACCCTAAACATAACCCTAACCGCAACAAGAAGCTGAACCCGAGTTAGACACGAAAAAACACGTACGGTGCCACTTTCTGCCATCAAAAAGTGCTCTGAGCGGAAGCCTTTGGGTACACCTGAACTCCCTGGGGGAGCCTTTACGCAACCCCACACTCAACAGGACTCTGCATCTTCACTCTTTCCTAACAACCCTAAACATAACCCTAACCGCAACAAGAAGCTGAACCCGAGTTAGACCCGAAAAAACACGTACGGTGCCACTTTCTGCCATCAAAAAGTGCTCTCAGCGGAAGCCTTTGGGTACACCTGAACTCCCTGGGGGAGCCTTTACGCAACCCCGCACTCAACAGGACTCTGCGTCTTCACTCTTTCCTAACAACCCTAAACATAACCCTAACCGCAACAAGAAGCTGAACCCGAGTTAGACCCGAAAAAACACGTACGGTGCCACTTTCTGCCATCAAAAAGTGCTCTCAGCGGAAGCCTTTGGGTACACCTGAACTCCCTGGGGGAGCCTTTACGCAACCCCACACTCAACAGGACTCTGCGTCTTCACTCTTTCCTAACAACCCTAAACATAACCCTAACCGCAACAAGAAGCTGAACCCAAGTTAGACCCGAAAAAACACGTACGGTGCCACTTTCTGCCCTCCAAAAGTGCTCTCAGCGGAAGCCTTTGGGTACACCTGAACTCCCTGGGGGAGCCTTTACGCAACCCCACACTCAACAGGACTCTGCGTCTTCACTCTTTCCTAACAACCCTAAACATAACCCTAACCGCAACAAGAAGCTGAACCCGAGTTAGACCCGAAAAAACACGTACGGTGCCACTTTCTGCCATCAAAAAGTGCTCTCAGCGGAAGCCTTTGGGTACACCTGAACTCCCTGGGGGAGCCTTTACGCAACCCCGCACTCAACAGGACTCTGCGTCTTCACTCTTTCCTAACAACCCTAAACATAACCCTAACCGCAACAAGAAGCTGAACCCGAGTTAGACCCGAAAAAACACGTACGGTGCCACTTTCTGCCATCAAAAAGTGCTCTCAGCGGAAGCCTTTGGGTACACCTGAACTCCCTGGGGGAGCCTTTACGCAACCCCACACTCAACAGGACTCTGCGTCTTCACTCTTTCCTAACAACCCTAAACATAACCCTAACAGGAACAAGAAGCTGAACCCGAGTTAGACCCGAAAAAACACGTACGGTGCCACTTTCTGCCATCAAAAAGTGCTCTCAGCGGAAGCCTTTGGGTACACCTGAACTCCCTGGGGGAGCCTTTACGCAACCCCACACTCAACAGGACTCTGCGTCTTCACTCTTTCCTAACAACCCTAAACATAACCCTAACCGCAACAAGAAGCTGAACCCGAGTTAGACCCGAAAAAACACGTACGGTGCCACTTTCTGCCATCAAAAAGTGCTCTCAGCGGAAGCCTTTGGGTACACCTGAACTCCCTGGGGGAGCCTTTACGCAACCCCACACTCAACAGGACTCTGCGTCTTCACTCTTTCCTAACAACCCTAAACATAACCCTAACCGCAACAAGAAGCTGAACCCGAGTTAGACCCGAAAAAACACGTACGGTGCCACTTTCTGCCATCAAAAAGTGCTCTCAGCGGAAGCCTTTGGGTACACCTGAACTCCCTGGGGGAGCCTTTACGCAACCCCACACTCAACAGGACTCTGCGTCTTCACTCTTTCCTAACAACCCTAAACATAACCCTAACCGCAACAAGAAGCTGAACCCGAGTTAGACCCGAAAAAACACGTACGGTGCCACTTTCTGCCATCAAAAAGTGCTCTCAGCGGAAGCCTTTGGGTACACCTGAACTCCCTGGGGGAGCCTTTACGCAACCCCACACTCAACAGGACTCTGCGTCTTCACTCTTTCCTAACAACCCTAAACATAACCCTAACCGCAACAAGAAGCTGAACCCAAGTTAGACCCGAAAAAACACGTACGGTGCCACTTTCTGCCATCCAAAAGTGCTCTCAGCGGAAGCCTTTGGGTACACCTGAACTCCCTGGGGGAGCCTTTACGCAACCCCACACTCAACAGGACTCTGCGTCTTCACTCTTTCCTAACAACCCTAAACATAACCCTAACCGCAACAAGAAGCTGAACCCGAGTTAGACCCGAAAAAACACGTACGGTGCCACTTTCTGCCATCAAAAAGTGCTCTCAGCGGAAGCCTTTGGGTACACCTGAACTCCCTGGGGGAGCCTTTACGCAACCTCACACTCAACAGGACTCTGCGTCTTCACTCTTTCCTAACAACCCTAAACATAACCCTAACCGCAACAAGAAGCTGAACCCGAGTTAGACCCGAAAAAACACGTACGGTGCCACTTTCTGCCATCAAAAAGTGCTCTCAGCGGAAGCCTTTGGGTACACCTGAACTCCCTGGGGGAGCCTTTACGCAACCCCACACTCAACAGGACTCTGCGTCTTCACTCTTTCCTAACAACCCTAAACATAACCCTAACCGCAACAAGAAGCTGAACCCGAGTTAGACCCGAAAAAACACGTACGGTGCCACTTTCTGCCATCAAAAAGTGCTCTCAGCGGAAGCCTTTGGGTACACCTGAACTCCCTGGGGGAGCCTTTACGCAACCCCACACTCAAGAGGACTCTGCGTCTTCACTCTTTCCTAACAACCCTAAACATAACCCTAACCGCAACAAGAAGCTCAACCCGAGTTAGACCCGAAAAAACACGTACGGTGCCACTTTCTGCCATCAAAAAGTGCTCTCAGCGGAAGCCTTTGGGTACACCTGAACTCCCTGGGGGAGCCTTTACGCAACCCCACACTCAACAGGACTCTGCGTCTTCACTCTTTCCTAACAACCCTAAACATAACCCTAACCGCAACAAGAAGCTGAACCCGAGTTAGACCCGAAAAAACACGTACGGTGCCACTTTCTGCCATCAAAAAGTGCTCTCAGCGGAAGCCTTTGGGTACACCTGAACTCCCTGGGGGAGCCTTTACGCAACCTCACACTCAACAGGACTCTGCGTCTTCACTCTTTCCTAACAACCCTAAACATAACCCTAACCGCAACAAGAAGCTGAACCCGAGTTAGACCCGAAAAAACACGTACGGTGCCACTTTCTGCCATCAAAAAGTGCTCTCAGCGGAAGCCTTTGGGTACACCTGAACTCCCTGGGGGAGCCTTTACGCAACCCCGCACTCAACAGGACTCTGCGTCTTCACTCTTTCCTAACAACCCTAAACATAACCCTAACCGCAACAAGAAGCTGAACCCGAGTTAGACCCGAAAAAACACGTACGGTGCCACTTTCTGCCATCAAAAAGTGCTCTCAGCGGAAGCCTTTGGGTACACCTGAACTCCCTGGGGGAGCCTTTACGCAACCCCACACTCAACAGGACTCTGCGTCTTCACTCTTTCCTAACAACCCTAAACATAACCCTAACAGGAACAAGAAGCTGAACCCGAGTTAGACCCGAAAAAACACGTACGGTGCCACTTTCTGCCATCAAAAAGTGCTCTCAGCGGAAGCCTTTGGGTACACGTGAACTCCCTGGGGGAGCCTTTACGCAACCCCACACTCAACAGGACTCTGCGCCTTCACTCTTTCCTAACAACCCTAAACATAACCCTAACCGCAACAAGAAGCTGAACCCGAGTTAGACCCGAAAAAACACGTACGGTGCCACTTTCTGCCATCAAAAAGTGCTCTCAGCGGAAGCCTTTGGGTACACGTGAACTCCCTGGGGGAGCCTTTACGCAACCCCACACTCAACAGGACTCTGCGTCTTCACTCTTTCCTAACAACCCTAAACATAACCCTAACCGCAACAAGAAGCTGAACCCGAGTTAGACCCGAAAAAACACGTACGGTGCCACTTTCTGCCATCAAAAAGTGCTCTCAGCGGAAGCCTTTGGGTACACCTGAACTCCCTGGGGGAGCCTTTACGCAACCCCACACTCAACAGGACTCTGCGTCTTCACTCTTTCCTAACAACCCTAAACATAACCCTAACCGCAACAAGAAGCTGAACCCGAGTTAGACCCGAAAAAACACGTACGGTGCCACTTTCTGCCATCAAAAAGTGCTCTCAGCGGAAGCCTTTGGGTACACCTGAACTCCCTGGGGGAGCCTTTACACAACCCCACACTCAACAGGACTCTGCGTCTTCACTCTTTCCTAACAACCCTAAACATAACCCTAACCGCAACAAGAAGCTGAACCCGAGTTAGACCCGAAAAAACACGTACGGTGCCACTTTCTGCCATCAAAAAGTGCTCTCATCGGAAGCCTTTGGGTACACCTGAACTCCCTGGGGGAGCCTTTACGCAACCCCACACTCAACAGGACTCTGCGTCTTCACTCTTTCCTAACAACCCTAAACATAACCCTAACCGCAACAAGAAGCTGAACCCGAGTTAGACCCGAAAAAACACGTACGGTGCCACTTTCTGCCATCAAAAAGTGCTCTCAGCGGAAGCCTTTGGGTACACCTGAACTCCCTGGGGGAGCCTTTACGCAACCCCGCACTCAACAGGACTCTGCGTCTTCACTCTTTCCTAACAACCCTAAACATAACCCTAACCGCAACAAGAAGCTGAACCCGAGTTAGACCCGAAAAAACACGTACGGTGCCACTTTCTGCCATCAAAAAGTGCTCTCAGCGGAAGCCTTTGGGTACACCTGAACTCCCTGGGGGAGCCTTTACGCAACCTCACACTCAACAGGACTCTGCGTCTTCACTCTTTCCTAACAACCCTAAACATAACCCTAACCGCAACAAGAAGCTGAACCCGAGTTAGACCCGAAAAAACACGTACGGTGCCACTTTCTGCCATCAAAAAGTGCTCTCAGCGGAAGCCTTTGGGTACACCTGAACTCCCTGGGGGAGCCTTTACGCAACCCCGCACTCAACAGGACTCTGCGTCTTCACTCTTTCCTAACAACCCTAAACATAACCCTAACCGCAACAAGAAGCTGAACCCGAGTTAGACCCGAAAAAACACGTACGGTGCCACTTTCTGCCATCAAAAAGTGCTCTCAGCGGAAGCCTTTGGGTACACCTGAACTCCCTGGGGGAGCCTTTACGCAACCCCACACTCAACAGGACTCTGCGTCTTCACTCTTTCCTAACAACCCTAAACATAACCCTAACAGGAACAAGAAGCTGAACCCGAGTTAGACCCGAAAAAACACGTACGGTGCCACTTTCTGCCATCAAAAAGTGCTCTCAGCGGAAGCCTTTGGGTACACCTGAACTCCCTGGGGGAGCCTTTACGCAACCCCACACTCAACAGGACTCTGCGTCTTCACTCTTTCCTAACAACCCTAAACATAACCCTAACCGCAACAAGAAGCTGAACCCGAGTTAGACCCGAAAAAACACGTACGGTGCCACTTTCTGCCATCAAAAAGTGCTCTCAGCGGAAGCCTTTGGGTACACGTGAACTCCCTGGGGGAGCCTTTACGCAACCCCACACTCAACAGGACTCTGCGCCTTCACTCTTTCCTAACAACCCTAAACATAACCCTAACCGCAACAAGAAGCTGAACCCGAGTTAGACCCGAAAAAACACGTACGGTGCCACTTTCTGCCATCAAAAAGTGCTCTCAGCGGAAGCCTTTGGGTACACGTGAACTCCCTGGGGGAGCCTTTACGCAACCCCACACTCAACAGGACTCTGCGTCTTCACTCTTTCCTAACAACCCTAAACATAACCCTAACCGCAACAAGAAGCTGAACCCGAGTTAGACCCGAAAAAACACGTACGGTGCCACTTTCTGCCATCAAAAAGTGCTCTCAGCGGAAGCCTTTGGGTACACCTGAACTCCCTGGGGGAGCCTTTACGCAACCCCACACTCAACAGGACTCTGCGTCTTCACTCTTTCCTAACAACCCTAAACATAACCCTAACCGCAACAAGAAGCTGAACCCGAGTTAGACCCAAAAAAACACGTACGGTGCCACTTTCTGCCATCAAAAAGTGCTCTCAGCGGAAGCCTTTGGGTACACCTGAACTCCCTGGGGGAGCCTTTACACAACCCCACACTCAACAGGACTCTGCGTCTTCACTCTTTCCTAACAACCCTAAACATAACCCTAACCGCAACAAGAAGCTGAACCCGAGTTAGACCCGAAAAAACACGTACGGTGCCACTTTCTGCCATCCAAAAGTGCTCTCATCGGAAGCCTTTGGGTACACCTGAACTCCCTGGGGGAGCCTTTACGCAACCCCACACTCAACAGGACTCTGCGTCTTCACTCTTTCCTAACAACCCTAAACATAACCCTAACCGCAACAAGAAGCTGAACCCGAGTTAGACCCGAAAAAACACGTACGGTGCCACTTTCTGCCATCAAAAAGTGCTCTCAGCGGAAGCCTTTGGGTACACCTGAACTCCCTGGGGGAGCCTTTACGCAACCCCACACTCAACAGGACTCTGCGTCTTCACTCTTTCCTAACAACCCTAAACATAACCCTAACCGCAACAAGAAGCTGAACCCGAGTTAGACCCGAAAAAACACGTACGGTGCCACTTTCTGCCATCAAAAAGTGCTCTCAGCGGAAGCCTTTGGGTACACCTGAACTCCCTGGGGGAGCCTTTACGCAACCCCACACTCAACAGGACTCTGCGTCTTCACTCTTTCCTAACAACCCTAAACATAACCCTAACCGCAACAAGAAGCTCAACCCGAGTTAGACCCGAAAAAACACGTACGGTGCCACTTTCTGCCATCAAAAAGTGCTCTCAGCGGAAGCCTTTGGGTACACCTGAACTCCCTGGGGGAGCCTTTACGCAACCCCACACTCAACAGGACTCTGCGCCTTCACTCTTTCCTAACAACCCTAAACATAACCCTAACCACAACAAGAAGCTGAACCCGAGTTAGACCCGAAAAAACACGTACGGTGCCACTTTCTGCCATCAAAAAGTGCTCTCAGCGGAAGCCTTTGGGTACACCTGAACTCCCTGGGGGAGCCTTTACGCAACCCCACACTCAACAGGACTCTGCGTCTTCGCTCTTTCCTAACAACCCTAAACATAACCCTAACCGCAACAAGAAGCTGAACCCGAGTTAGACCCGAAAAAACACGTACGGTGCCACTTTCTGCCATCAAAAAGTGCTCTCAGCGGAAGCCTTTGGGTACACCTGAACTCCCTGGGGGAGCCTTTATGCAACCCCACACTCAACAGGACTCTGCGTCTTCACTCTTTCCTAACAACCCTAAACATAACCCTAACCGCAACAAGAAGCTGAACCCGAGTTAGACCCGAAAAAACACGTACGGTGCCACTTTCTGCCATCAAAAAGTGCTCTCAGCGGAAGCCTTTGGGTACACCTGAACTCCCTGGGGGAGCCTTTACGCAACCTCACACTCAACAGGACTCTGCGTCTTCACTCTTTCCTAACAACCCTAAACATAACCCTAACCGCAACAAGAAGCTGAACCCGAGTTAGACCCGAAAAAACACGTACGGTGCCACTTTCTGCCATCAAAAAGTGCTCTCAGCGGAAGCCTTTGGGTACACCTGAACTCCCTGGGGGAGCCTTTACGCAACCCCACACTCAACAGGACTCTGCGTCTTCACTCTTTCCTAACAACCCTAAACATAACCCTAACCGCAACAAGAAGCTGAACCCGAGTTAGACCCGAAAAAACACGTACGGTGCCACTTTCTGCCATCCAAAAGTGCTCTCAGCGGAAGCCTTTGGGTACACCTGAACTCCCTGGGGGAGCCTTTACGCAACCCCACACTCAACAGGACTCTGCGTCTTCACTCTTTCCTAACAACCCTAAACATAACCCTAACCGCAACAAGAAGCTGAACCAGAGTTAGACCCGAAAAAACACGTACGGTGCCACTTTCTGCCATCAAAAAGTGCTCTCAGCGGAAGCCTTTGGGTACACCTGAACTCCCTGGGGGAGCCTTTACGCAACCCCGCACTCAACAGGACTCTGCGTCTTCACTCTTTCCTAACAACCCTAAACATAACCCTAACCGCAACAAGAAGCTGAACCCGAGTTAGACCCGAAAAAACACGTACGGTGCCACTTTCTGCCATCAAAAAGTGCTCTCAGCGGAAGCCTTTGGGTACACCTGAACTCCCTGGGGGAGCCTTTACGCAACCCCACACTCAACAGGACTCTGCGTCTTCACTCTTTCCTAACAACCCTAAACATAACCCTAACCGCAACAAGAAGCTGAACCCGAGTTAGACCCGAAAAAACACGTACGGTGCCACTTTCTGCCATCAAAAAGTGCTCTCAGCAGAAGCCTTTGGGTACACCTGAACTCCCTGGGGGAGCCTTTACGCAACCCCACACTCAACAGGACTCTGCGTCTTCACTCTTTCCTAACAACCCTAAACATAACCCTAACCGCAACAAGAAGCTGAACCCGAGTTAGACCCGAAAAAACACGTACGGTGCCACTTTCTGCCATCAAAAAGTGCTCTCAGCGGAAGCCTTTGGGTACACCTGAACTCCCTGGGGGAGCCTTTACGCAACCCCACACTCAACAGGACTCTGCGTCTTCACTCTTTCCTAACAACCCTAAACATAACCCTAACCGCAACAAGAAGCTGAACCCGAGTTAGACCCGAAAAAACACGTACGGTGCCACTTTCTGCCATCAAAAAGTGCTCTCAGCGGAAGCCTTTGGGTACACCTGAACTCCCTGGGGGAGCCTTTACGCAACCCCACACTCAACAGGACTCTGCGTCTTCACTCTTTCCTAACAACCCTAAACATAACCCTAACCGCAACAAGAAGCTGAACCCGAGTTAGACCCGAAAAAACACGTACGGTGCCACTTTCTGCCATCAAAAAGTGCTCTCAGCGGAAGCCTTTGGGTACACCTGAACTCCCTGGGGGAGCCTTTACGCAACCCCACACTCAACAGGACTCTGCGTCTTCACTCTTTCCTAACAACCCTAAACATAACCCTAACCGCAACAAGAAGCTGAACCCGAGTTAGACCCGAAAAAACACGTACGGTGCCACTTTCTGCCATCAAAAAGTGCTCTCAGCGGAAGCCTTTGGGTACACCTGAACTCCCTGGGGGAGCCTTTACGCAACCCCACACTCAACAGGACTCTGCGTCTTCACTCTTTCCTAACAACCCTAAACATAACCCTAACCGCAACAAGAAGCTCAACCCGAGTTAGACCCGAAAAAACACGTACGGTGCCACTTTCTGCCATCAAAAAGTGCTCTCAGCGGAAGCCTTTGGGTACACCTGAACTCCCTGGGGGAGCCTTTACGCAACCCCACACTCAACAGGACTCTGCGCCTTCACTCTTTCCTAACAACCCTAAACATAACCCTAACCACAACAAGAAGCTGAACCCGAGTTAGACCCGAAAAAACACGTACGGTGCCACTTTCTGCCATCAAAAAGTGCTCTCAGCGGAAGCCTTTGGGTACACCTGAACTCCCTGGGGGAGCCTTTACGCAACCCCACACTCAACAGGACTCTGCGTCTTCGCTCTTTCCTAACAACCCTAAACATAACCCTAACCGCAACAAGAAGCTGAACCCGAGTTAGACCCGAAAAAACACGTACGGTGCCACTTTCTGCCATCAAAAAGTGCTCTCAGCGGAAGCCTTTGGGTACACCTGAACTCCCTGGGGGAGCCTTTATGCAACCCCACACTCAACAGGACTCTGCGTCTTCACTCTTTCCTAACAACCCTAAACATAACCCTAACCGCAACAAGAAGCTGAACCCGAGTTAGACCCGAAAAAACACGTACGGTGCCACTTTCTGCCATCAAAAAGTGCTCTCAGCGGAAGCCTTTGGGTACACCTGAACTCCCTGGGGGAGCCTTTACGCAACCTCACACTCAACAGGACTCTGCGTCTTCACTCTTTCCTAACAACCCTAAACATAACCCTAACCGCAACAAGAAGCTGAACCCGAGTTAGACCCGAAAAAACACGTACGGTGCCACTTTCTGCCATCAAAAAGTGCTCTCAGCGGAAGCCTTTGGGTACACCTGAACTCCCTGGGGGAGCCTTTACGCAACCCCACACTCAACAGGACTCTGCGTCTTCACTCTTTCCTAACAACCCTAAACATAACCCTAACCGCAACAAGAAGCTGAACCCGAGTTAGACCCGAAAAAACACGTACGGTGCCACTTTCTGCCATCCAAAAGTGCTCTCAGCGGAAGCCTTTGGGTACACCTGAACTCCCTGGGGGAGCCTTTACGCAACCCCACACTCAACAGGACTCTGCGTCTTCACTCTTTCCTAACAACCCTAAACATAACCCTAACCGCAACAAGAAGCTGAACCAGAGTTAGACCCGAAAAAACACGTACGGTGCCACTTTCTGCCATCAAAAAGTGCTCTCAGCGGAAGCCTTTGGGTACACCTGAACTCCCTGGGGGAGCCTTTACGCAACCCCGCACTCAACAGGACTCTGCGTCTTCACTCTTTCCTAACAACCCTAAACATAACCCTAACCGCAACAAGAAGCTGAACCCGAGTTAGACCCGAAAAAACACGTACGGTGCCACTTTCTGCCATCAAAAAGTGCTCTCAGCGGAAGCCTTTGGGTACACCTGAACTCCCTGGGGGAGCCTTTACGCAACCCCACACTCAACAGGACTCTGCGTCTTCACTCTTTCCTAACAACCCTAAACATAACCCTAACCGCAACAAGAAGCTGAACCCGAGTTAGACCCGAAAAAACACGTACGGTGCCACTTTCTGCCATCCAAAAGTGCTCTCAGCAGAAGCCTTTGGGTACACCTGAACTCCCTGGGGGAGCCTTTACGCAACCCCACACTCAACAGGACTCTGCGTCTTCACTCTTTCCTAACAACCCTAAACATAACCCTAACCGCAACAAGAAGCTGAACCCGAGTTAGACCCGAAAAAACACGTACGGTGCCACTTTCTGCCATCAAAAAGTGCTCTCAGCGGAAGCCTTTGGGTACACCTGAACTCCCTGGGGGAGCCTTTACGCAACCCCACACTCAACAGGACTCTGCGTCTTCACTCTTTCCTAACAACCCTAAACATAACCCTAACCGCAACAAGAAGCTGAACCCGAGTTAGACCCGAAAAAACACGTACGGTGCCACTTTCTGCCATCAAAAAGTGCTCTCAGCGGAAGCCTTTGGGTACACCTGAACTCCCTGGGGGAGCCTTTACGCAACCCCACACTCAACAGGACTCTGCGTCTTCACTCTTTCCTAACAACCCTAAACATAACCCTAACCGCAACAAGAAGCTGAACCCGAGTTAGACCCGAAAAAACACGTACGGTGCCACTTTCTGCCATCAAAAAGTGCTCTCAGCGGAAGCCTTTGGGTACACCTGAACTCCCTGGGGGAGCCTTTACACAACCCCACACTCAACAGGACTCTGCGTCTTCACTCTTTCCTAACAACCCTAAACATAACCCTAACCGCAACAAGAAGCTGAACCCGAGTTAGACCCGAAAAAACACGTACGGTGCCACTTTCTGCCATCCAAAAGTGCTCTCATCGGAAGCCTTTGGGTACACCTGAACTCCCTGGGGGAGCCTTTACGCAACCCCACACTCAACAGGACTCTGCGTCTTCACTCTTTCCTAACAACCCTAAACATAACCCTAACCGCAACAAGAAGCTGAACCCGAGTTAGACCCGAAAAAACACGTACGGTGCCACTTTCTGCCATCAAAAAGTGCTCTCAGCGGAAGCCTTTGGGTACACCTGAACTCCCTGGGGGAGCCTTTACGCAACCCCACACTCAACAGGACTCTGCGTCTTCACTCTTTCCTAACAACCCTAAACATAACCCTAACCGCAACAAGAAGCTGAACCCGAGTTAGACCCGAAAAAACACGTACGGTGCCACTTTCTGCCATCAAAAAGTGCTCTCAGCGGAAGCCTTTGGGTACACCTGAACTCCCTGGGGGAGCCTTTACGCAACCCCACACTCAACAGGACTCTGCGTCTTCACTCTTTCCTAACAACCCTAAACATAACCCTAACCGCAACAAGAAGCTCAACCCGAGTTAGACCCGAAAAAACACGTACGGTGCCACTTTCTGCCATCAAAAAGTGCTCTCAGCGGAAGCCTTTGGGTACACCTGAACTCCCTGGGGGAGCCTTTACGCAACCCCACACTCAACAGGACTCTGCGCCTTCACTCTTTCCTAACAACCCTAAACATAACCCTAACCACAACAAGAAGCTGAACCCGAGTTAGACCCGAAAAAACACGTACGGTGCCACTTTCTGCCATCAAAAAGTGCTCTCAGCGGAAGCCTTTGGGTACACCTGAACTCCCTGGGGGAGCCTTTACGCAACCCCACACTCAACAGGACTCTGCGTCTTCACTCTTTCCTAACAACCCTAAACATAACCCTAACCGCAACAAGAAGCTGAACCCGAGTTAGACCCGAAAAAACACGTACGGTGCCACTTTCTGCCATCAAAAAGTGCTCTCAGCGGAAGCCTTTGGGTACACCTGAACTCCCTGGGGGAGCCTTTACGCAACCCCACACTCAACAGGACTCTGCGTCTTCGCTCTTTCCTAACAACCCTAAACATAACCCTAACCGCAACAAGAAGCTGAACCCGAGTTAGACCCGAAAAAACACGTACGGTGCCACTTTCTGCCATCCAAAAGTGCTCTCAGCGGAAGCCTTTGGGTACACCTGAACTCCCTGGGGGAGCCTTTATGCAACCCCACACTCAACAGGACTCTGCGTCTTCACTCTTTCCTAACAACCCTAAACATAACCCTAACCGCAACAAGAAGCTGAACCCGAGTTAGACCCGAAAAAACACGTACGGTGCCACTTTCTGCCATCAAAAAGTGCTCTCAGCGGAAGCCTTTGGGTACACCTGAACTCCCTGGGGGAGCCTTTACGCAACCTCACACTCAACAGGACTCTGCGTCTTCACTCTTTCCTAACAACCCTAAACATAACCCTAACCGCAACAAGAAGCTGAACCCGAGTTAGACCCGAAAAAACACGTACGGTGCCACTTTCTGCCATCAAAAAGTGCTCTCAGCGGAAGCCTTTGGGTACACCTGAACTCCCTGGGGGAGCCTTTACGCAACCCCGCACTCAACAGGACTCTGCGTCTTCACTCTTTCCTAACAACCCTAAACATAACCCTAACCGCAACAAGAAGCTGAACCCGAGTTAGACCCGAAAAAACACGTACGGTGCCACTTTCTGCCATCAAAAAGTGCTCTCAGCGGAAGCCTTTGGGTACACCTGAACTCCCTGGGGGAGCCTTTACGCAACCCCACACTCAACAGGACTCTGCGTCTTCACTCTTTCCTAACAACCCTAAACATAACCCTAACAGGAACAAGAAGCTCAACCCGAGTTAGACCCGAAAAAACACGTACGGTGCATCTTTCTGCCATCAAAAAGTGCTCTCAGCGGAAGCCTTTGGGTACACCTGAACTCCCTGGGGGAGCCTTTACACAACCCCACACTCAACAGGACTCTGCGTCTTCACTCTTTCCTAACAACCCTAAACATAACCCTAACCGCAACAAGAAGCTCAACCCGAGTTAGACCCGAAAAAACACGTACGGTGCCACTTTCTGCCATCCAAAAGTGCTCTCAGCGGAAGCCTTTGGGTACACCTGAACTCCCTGGGGGAGCCTTTACGCAACCCCACACTCAACAGGACTCTGCGTCTTCACTCTTTCCTAACAACCCTAAACATAACCCTAACCGCAACAAGAAGCTGAACCCGAGTTAGACCCGAAAAAACACGTACGGTGCCACTTTCTGCCATCAAAAAGTGCTCTCAGCGGAAGCCTTTGGGTACACGTGAACTCCCTGGGGGAGCCTTTACGCAACCCCACACTCAACAGGACTCTGCGTCTTCACTCTTTCCTAACAACCCTAAACATAACCCTAACCGCAACAAGAAGCTGAACCCGAGTTAGACCCGAAAAAACACGTACGGTGCCACTTTCTGCCATCAAAAAGTGCTCTCAGCGGAAGCCTTTGGGTACACCTGAACTCCCTGGGGGAGCCTTTACGCAACCCCACACTCAACAGGACTCTGCGTCTTCACTCTTTCCTAACAACCCTAAACATAACCCTAACCGCAACAAGAAGCTGAACCCGAGTTAGACCCGAAAAAACACGTACGGTGCCACTTTCTGCCATCAAAAAGTGCTCTCAGCGGAAGCCTTTGGGTACACCTGAACTCCCTGGGGGAGCCTTTACGCAACCCCACACTCAACAGGACTCTGCGTCTTCACTCTTTCCTAACAACCCTAAACATAACCCTAACCGCAACAAGAAGCTGAACCCGAGTTAGACCCGAAAAAACACGTACGGTGCCACTTTTTGCCATCAAAAAGTGCTCTCAGCGGAAGCCTTTGGGTACACCTGAACTCCCTGGGGGAGCCTTTACGCAACCCCACACTCAACAGGACTCTGCGTCTTCACTCTTTCCTAACAACCCTAAACATAACCCTAACCGCAACAAGAAGCTGAACCCGAGTTAGACCCGAAAAAACACGTACGGTGCCACTTTCTGCCATCCAAAAGTGCTCTCAGCGGAAGCCTTTGGGTACACCTGAACTCCCTGGGGGAGCATTTACGCAACCCCACACTCAACAGGACTCTGCGTCTTCACTCTTTCCTAACAACCCTAAACATAACCCTAACCGCAACAAGAAGCTGAACCCGAGTTAGACCCGAAATAACACGTACGGTGCCACTTTCTGCCATCAAAAAGTGCTCTCAGCGGAAGCCTTTGGGAACACCTGAACTCCCTGGGGGAGCCTTTACGCAACCCCACACTCAACAGGACTCTGCGTCTTCACTCTTTCCTAACAACCCTAAACATAAGCCTAACCGCAACAAGAAGCTCAACCCGAGTTAGACCCGAAAAAACACGTACGGTGCCACTTTCTGCCATCAAAAAGTGCTCTCAGCGGAAGCCTTTGGGTACACCTGAACTCCCTGGGGGAGCCTTTACGCAACCCCACACTCAACAGGACTCTGCGTCTTCACTCTTTCCTAACAACCCTAAACATAACCCTAACCGCAACAAGAAGCTGAACCCGAGTTAGACCCGAAAAAACACGTACGGTGCCACTTTCTGCCATCAAAAAGTGCTCTCAGCGGAAGCCTTTGGGTACACCTGAACTCCCTGGGGGAGCCTTTACGCAACCCCACACTCAACAGGACTCTGCGTCTTCACTCTTTCCTAACAACCCTAAACATAACCCTAACCGCAACAAGAAGCTGAACCCGAGTTAGACCCGAAAAAACACGTACGGTGCCACTTTCTGCCATCCAAAAGTGCTCTCAGCGGAAGCCTTTGGGTACACCTGAACTCCCTGGGGGAGCCTTTACGCAACCCCACACTCAACAGGACTCTGCGTCTTCACTCTTTCCTAACAACCCTAAACATAACCCTAACCGCAACAAGAAGCTGAACCCGAGTTAGACCCGAAAAAACACGTACGGTGCCACTTTCTGCCATCAAAAAGTGCTCTCAGCGGAAGCCTTTGGGTACACCTGAACTCCCTGGGGGAGCCTTTACACAACCCCACACTCAACAGGACTCTGCGTCTTCACTCTTTCCTAACAACCCTAAACATAACCCTAACCGCAACAAGAAGCTGAACCCGAGTTAGACCCGAAAAAACACGTACGGTGCCACTTTCTGCCATCAAAAAGTGCTCTCAGCGGAAGCCTTTGGGTACACCTGAACTCCCTGGGGGAGCCTTTACGCAACCCCACACTCAACAGGACTCTGCGTCTTCACTCTTTCCTAACAACCCTAAACATAACCCTAACCGCAACAAGAAGCTGAACCCGAGTTAGACCCGAAAAAACACGTACGGTGCCACTTTCTGCCATCCAAAAGTGCTCTCAGCGGAAGCCTTTGGGTACACGTGAACTCCCTGGGGGAGCCTTTACGCAACCCCACACTCAACAGGACTCTGCGTCTTCACTCTTTCCTAACAACCCTAAACATAACCCTAACCGCAACAAGAAGCTCAACCCGAGTTAGACCCGAAAAAACACGTACGGTGCCACTTTCTGCCATCAAAAAGTGCTCTCAGCGGAAGCCTTTGGGTACACCTGAACTCCCTGGGGGAGCCTTTACGCAACCCCACACTCAACAGGACTCTGCGTCTTCACTCTTTCCTAACAACCCTAAACATAACCCTAACCGCAACAAGAAGCTGAACCCGAGTTAGACCCGAAAAAACACGTACGGTGCCACTTTCTGCCATCAAAAAGTGCTCTCAGCGGAAGCCTTTGGGTACACCTGAACTCCCTGGGGGAGCTTTTACGCAACCCCACACTCAACAGGACTCTGCGTCTTCACTCTTTCCTAACAACCCTAAACATAACCCTAACCGCAACAAGAAGCTGAACCCGAGTTAGACCCGAAAAAACACGTACGGTGCCACTTTTTGCCATCAAAAAGTGCTCTCAGCGGAAGCCTTTGGGTACACCTGAACTCCCTGGGGGAGCCTTTACGCAACCCCACACTCAACAGGACTCTGCGTCTTCACTCTTTCCTAACAACCCTAAAAATAACCCTAACCGCAACAAGAAGCTGAACCCGAGTTAGACCCGAAAAAACACGTACGGTGCCACTTTCTGCCATCCAAAAGTGCTCTCAGCGGAAGCCTTTGGGTACACCTGAACTCCCTGGGGGAGCATTTACGCAACCCCACACTCAACAGGACTCTGCGTCTTCACTCTTTCCTAACAACCCTAAACATAACCCTAACCGCAACAAGAAGCTGAACCCGAGTTAGACCCGAAATAACACGTACGGTGCCACTTTCTGCCATCAAAAAGTGCTCTCAGCGGAAGCCTTTGGGAACACCTGAACTCCCTGGGGGAGCCTTTACGCAACCCCACACTCAACAGGACTCTGCGTCTTCACTCTTTCCTAACAACCCTAAACATAACCCTAACCGCAACAAGAAGCTCAACCCGAGTTAGACCCGAAAAAACACGTACGGTGCCACTTTCTGCCATCAAAAAGTGCTCTCAGCGGAAGCCTTTGGGTACACCTGAACTCCCTGGGGGAGCCTTTACGCAACCCCACACTCAACAGGACTCTGCGTCTTCACTCTTTCCTAACAACCCTAAACATAACCCTAACCGCAACAAGAAGCTGAACCCGAGTTAGACCCGAAAAAACATGTACGGTGCCACTTTCTGCCATCAAAAAGTGCTCTCAGCGGAAGCCTTTGGGTACACCTGAACTCCCTGGGGGAGCCTTTACGCAACCCCACACTCAACAGGACTCTGCGTCTTCACTCTTTCCTAACAACCCTAAACATAACCCTAACTGCAACAAGAAGCTGAACCCGAGTTAGACCCGAAAAAACACGTACGGTGCCACTTTCTGCCATCCAAAAGTGCTCTCAGCGGAAGCCTTTGGGTACACCTGAACTCCCTGGGGGAGCCTTTACGCAACCCCACACTCAACAGGACTCTGCGTCTTCACTCTTTCCTAACAACCCTAAACATAACCCTAACCGCAACAAGAAGCTGAACCCGAGTTAGACCCGAAAAAACACGTACGGTGCCACTTTCTGCCATCAAAAAGTGCTCTCAGCGGAAGCCTTTGGGTACACCTGAACTCCCTGGGGGAGCCTTTACGCAACCCCACACTCAACAGGACTCTGCGTCTTCACTCTTTCCTAACAACCCTAAACATAACCCTAACCGCAACAAGAAGCTGAACCCGAGTTAGACCCGAAAAAACACGTACGGTGCCACTTTCTGCCATCAAAAAGTGCTCTCAGCGGAAGCCTTTGGGTACACCTGAACTCCCTGGGGGAGCCTTTACGCAACCCCACACTCAACAGGACTCTGCGTCTTCACTCTTTCCTAACAACCCTAAACATAACCCTAACCGCAACAAGAAGCTGAACCCGAGTTAGACCCGAAAAAACACGTACGGTGCCACTTTCTGCCATCAAAAAGTGCTCTCAGCGGAAGCCTTTGGGTACACCTGAACTCCCTGGGGAAGCCTTTACGCAACCCCACACTCAACAGGACTCTGCGTCTTCACTCTTTCCTAACAACCCTAAACATAACCCTAACCGCAACAAGAAGCTGAACCCGAGTTAGACCCGAAAAAACACGTACGGTGCCACTTTCTGCCATCAAAAAGTGCTCTCAGCGGAAGCCTTTGGGTACACCTGAACTCCCTGGGGGAGCCTTTACGCAACCCCACACTCAACAGGACTCTGCGTCTTCACTCTTTCCTAACAACCCTAAACATAACCCTAACCGCAACAAGAAGCTGAACCCGAGTTAGACCCGAAAAAACACGTACGGTGCCACTTTCTGCCATCAAAAAGTGCTCTCAGCGGAAGCCTTTGGGTACACCTGAACTCCCTGGGGGAGCCTTTACGCAACCCCACACTCAACAGGACTCTGCGTCTTCACTCTTTCCTAACAACCCTAAACATAACCCTAACCGCAACAAGAAGCTGAACCCGAGTTAGACCCGAAAAAACACGTACGGTGCCACTTTCTGCCATCCAAAAGTGCTCTCAGCGGAAGCCTTTGGGTACACCTGAACTCCCTGGGGGAGCCTTTACGCAACCCCACACTCAACAGGACTCTGCGTCTTCACTCTTTCCTAACAACCCTAAACATAACCCTAACCGCAACAAGAAGCTGAACCCGAGTTAGACCCGAAAAAACACGTACGGTGCCACTTTCTGCCATCAAAAAGTGCTCTCAGCGGAAGCCTTTGGGAACACGTGAACTCCCTGGGGGAGCCTTTACGCAACCCCACACTCAACAGGACTCTGCGTCTTCACTCTTTCCTAACAACCCTAAACATAAGCCTAACCGGAACAAGAAGCTCAACCCGAGTTAGACCCGAAAAAACACGTACGGTGCCACTTTCTGCCATCAAAAAGTGCTCTCAGCGGAAGCCTTTGGGTACACCTGAACTCCCTGGGGGAGCCTTTACGCAACCCCACACTCAACAGGACTCTGTGTCTTCACTCTTTCCTAACAACCCTAAACATAACCCTAACCGCAACAAGAAGCTGAACCCGAGTTAGACCCGAAAAAACACGTACGGTGCCACTTTCTGCCATCAAAAAGTGCTCTCAGCGGAAGCCTTTGGGTACACCTGAACTCCCTGGGGGAGCCTTTACGCAACCCCACACTCAACAGGACTCTGCGTCTTCACTCTTTCCTAACAACCCTAAACATAACCCTAACCGGAACAAGAAGCTGAACCTGAGTTAGACCCGAAAAAACACGTACGGTGCCACTTTCTGCCATCAAAAAGTGCTCTCAGCGGAAGCCTTTGGGTACACCTGAACTCCCTGGGGGAGCCTTTACGCAACCCCACACTCAACAGGACTCTGCGTCTTCACTCTTTCCTAACAACCCTAAACATAACCCTAACCGGAACAAGAAGCTCAACCCGAGTTAGACCCGAAAAAACACGTACGGTGCCACTTTCTGCCATCAAAAAGTGCTCTCAGCGGAAGCCTTTGGGTACACCTGAACTCCCTGGGGGAGCCTTTACGCAACCCCACACTCAACAGGACTCTGCGTCTTCACTCTTTCCTAACAACCCTAAACATAACCCTAACCGCAACAAGAAGCTGAACCCGAGTTAGACCCGAAAAAACACGTACGGTGCCACTTTCTGCCATCAAAAAGTGCTCTCAGCGGAAGCCTTTGGGTACACCTGAACTCCCTGGGGGAGCCTTTACGCAACCCCACACTCAACAGGACTCTGCGTCTTCACTCTTTCCTAACAACCCTAAACATAACCCTAACCGCAACAAGAAGCTGAACCCGAGTTAGACCCGAAAAAACACGTACGGTGCCACTTTCTGCCATCAAAAAGTGCTCTCAGCGGAAGCCTTTGGGTACACCTGAACTCCCTGGGGGAGCCTTTACGCAACCCCACACTCAACAGGACTCTGCGTCTTCACTCTTTCCTAACAACCCTAAACATAACCCTAACCGCAACAAGAAGCTGAACCCGAGTTAGACCCGAAAAAACACGTACGGTGCCACTTTCTGCCATCAAAAAGTGCTCTGAGCGGAAGCCTTTGGGTACACCTGAACTCCCTGGGGGAGCCTTTACGCAACCCCACACTCAACAGGACTCTGCGTCTTCACTCTTTCCTAACAACCCTAAACATAACCCTAACCGCAACAAGAAGCTGAACCCGAGTTACACCCGAAAAAACACTTACGGTGCCACTTTCTGCCATCAAAAAGTGCTCTCAGCGGAAGCCTTTGGGTACACCTGAACTCCCTGGGGGAGCCTTTACGCAACCCCACACTCAACAGGACTCTGCGTCTTCACTCTTTCCTAACAACCCTAAACATAACCCTAACCGCAACAAGAAGCTGAACCCGAGTTAGACCCGAAAAAACACGTACGGTGCCACTTTCTGCCATCAAAAAGTGCTCTCAGCGGAAGCCTTTGGGTACACCTGAACTCCCTGGGGGAGCCTTTACGCAACCCCACACTCAACAGGACTCTGCGTCTTCACTCTTTCCTAACAACCCTAAACATAACCCTAACCGGAACAAGAAGCTCAACCCGAGTTAGACCCGAAAAAACACGTACGGTGCCACTTTCTGCCATCAAAAAGTGCTCTCAGCGGAAGCCTTTGGGTACACCTGAACTCCCTGGGGGAGCCTTTACGCAACCCCACACTCAACAGGACTCTGCGTCTTCACTCTTTCCTAACAACCCTAAACATAACCCTAACCGGAACAAGAAGCTGAACCCGAGTTAGACCCGAAAAAACACTTACGGTGCCACTTTCTGCCATCAAAAAGTGCTCTCAGCGGAAGCCTTTGGG
>NW_028154084.1:0-12500 GCF_964211835.1 Anser anser | reverse complement strand
ACGCAACCCCACACTCAACAGGACTCTGCGTCTTCACTCTTTCCTAACAACCCTAAACATAACCCTAACCGCAACAAGAAGCTGAACCCGAGTTAGACCCGAAAAAACACGTACGGTGCCACTTTCTGCCATCAAAAAGTGCTCTCAGCGGAAGCCTTTGGGTACACCTGAACTCCCTGGGGGAGCCTTTACGCAACCCCACACTCAACAGGACTCTGCGTCTTCACTCTTTCCTAACAACCCTAAACATAACCCTAACCGCAACAAGAAGCTCAACCCGAGTTAGACCCGAAAAAACACGTACGGTGCCACTTTCTGCCCTCCAAAAGTGCTCTCAGCGGAAGCCTTTGGGTACACCTGAACTCCCTGGGGGAGCCTTTACGCAACCCCACACTCAACAGGACTCTGCGTCTTCACTCTTTCCTAACAACCCTAAACATAACCCTAACCGCAACAAGAAGCTCAACCCGAGTTAGACCCGAAAAAACACGTACGGTGCCACTTTCTGCCATCAAAAAGTGCTCTCAGCGGAAGCCTTTGGGTACACCTGAACTCCCTGGGGGAGCCTTTACGCAACCCCACACTCAACAGGACTCTGCGTCTTCACTCTTTCCTAACAACCCTAAACATAACCCTAACCGCAACAAGAAGCTGAACCCGAGTTAGACCCGAAAAAACACGTACGGTGCCACTTTCTGCCATCAAAAAGTGCTCTCAGCGGAAGCCTTTGGGTACACCTGAACTCCCTGGGGGAGCCTTTACGCAACCCCACACTCAACAGGACTCTGCGTCTTCACTCTTTCCTAACAACCCTAAACATAACCCTAACCGCAACAAGAAGCTGAACCCGAGTTAGACCCGAAAAAACACGTACGGTGCCACTTTCTGCCATCAAAAAGTGCTCTCAGCGGAAGCCTTTGGGTACACCTGAACTCCCTGGGGGAGCCTTTACGCAACCCCACACTCAACAGGACTCTGCGTCTTCACTCTTTCCTAACAACCCTAAACATAACCCTAACCGCAACAAGAAGCTCAACCCGAGTTAGACCCGAAAAAACACGTACGGTGCCACTTTCTGCCATCAAAAAGTGCTCTCAGCGGAAGCCTTTGGGTACACCTGAACTCCCTGGGGGAGCCTTTACGCAACCCCACACTCAACAGGACTCTGCGTCTTCACTCTTTCCTAACAACCCTAAACATAACCCTAACCGCAACAAGAAGCTGAACCCGAGTTAGACCCGAAAAAACACGTACGGTGCCACTTTCTGCCATCAAAAAGTGCTCTCAGCGGAAGCCTTTGGGTACACCTGAACTCCCTGGCGGAGCCTTTACGCAACCCCACACTCAACAGGACTCTGCGTCTTCACTCTTTCCTAACAACCCTAAACATAACCCTAACCGCAACAAGAAGCTGAACCCGAGTTAGACCCGAAAAAACACGTACGGTGCCACTTTCTGCCATCAAAAAGTGCTCTCAGCGGAAGCCTTTGGGTACACCTGAACTCCCTGGGGGAGCCTTTACGCAACCCCACACTCAACAGGACTCTGCGTCTTCACTCTTTCCTAACAACCCTAAACATAACCCTAACCGCAACAAGAAGCTGAACCCGAGTTAGACCCGAAAAAACACGTACGGTGCCACTTTCTGCCATCAAAAAGTGCTCTCAGCGGAAGCCTTTGGGTACACCTGAACTCCCTGGGGGAGCCTTTACGCAACCCCACACTCAACAGGACTCTGCGTCTTCACTCTTTCCTAACAACCCTAAACATAACCCTAACCGCAACAAGAAGCTGAACCCGAGTTAGACCCGAAAAAACACGTACGGTGCCACTTTCTGCCATCAAAAAGTGCTCTCAGCGGAAGCCTTTGGGTACACCTGAACTCCCTGGGGGAGCCTTTACGCAACCCCACACTCAACAGGACTCTGCGTCTTCACTCTTTCCTAACAACCCTAAACATAACCCTAACCGCAACAAGAAGCTGAACCCGAGTTAGACCCGAAAAAACACGTACGGTGCCACTTTCTGCCATCAAAAAGTGCTCTCAGCGGAAGCCTTTGGGTACACCTGAACTCCCTGGGGGAGCCTTTACGCAACCCCACACTCAACAGGACTCTGTGTCTTCACTCTTTCCTAACAACCCTAAACATAACCCTAACCGCAACAAGAAGCTGAACCCGAATTAGACCCGAAAAAACACGTACGGTGCCACTTTCTGCCATCAAAAAGTGCTCTCAGCGGAAGCCTTTGGGTACACCTGAACTCCCTGGGGGAGCCTTTACGCAACCCCACACTCAACAGGACTCTGCGTCTTCACTCTTTCCTAACAACCCTAAACATAACCCTAACCGCAACAAGAAGCTGAACCCGAGTTAGACCCGAAAAAACACGTACGGTGCCACTTTCTGCCATCAAAAAGTGCTCTCAGTGGAAGCCTTTGGGTACACCTGAACTCCCTGGGGGAGCCTTTACGCAACCCCACACTCAACAGGACTCTGCGTCTTCACTCTTTCCTAACAACCCTAAACATAACCCTAACCGCAACAAGAAGCTGAACCCGAGTTAGACCCGAAAAAACACGTACGGTGCCACTTTCTGCCCTCCAAAAGTGCTCTCAGCGGAAGCCTTTGGGTACACCTGAACTCCCTGGGGGAGCCTTTACGCAACCCCACACTCAACAGGACTCTGCGTCTTCACTCTTTCCTAACAACCCTAAACATAACCCTAACCGCAACAAGAAGCTGAACCCGAGTTAGACCCGAAAAAACACGTACGGTGCCACTTTCTGCCATCCAAAAGTGCTCTCAGCGGAAGCCTTTGGGTACACCTGAACTCCCTGGGGGAGCCTTTACGCAACCCCACACTCAACAGGACTCTGCGTCTTCACTCTTTCCTAACAACCCTAAACATAACCCTAACCGGAACAAGAAGCTGAACCCGAATTAGACCCGAAAAAACACGTACGGTGCCACTTTCTGCCATCAAAAAGTGCTCTCAGCGGAAGCCTTTGGGTACACCTGAACTCCCTGGGGGAGCCTTTACGCAACCCCACACTCAACAGGACTCTGCGTCTTCACTCTTTCCTAACAACCCTAAACATAACCCTAACCGCAACAAGAAGCTGAACCCGAGTTAGACCCGAAAAAACACGTACGGTGCCACTTTCTGCCATCAAAAAGTGCTCTCAGCGGAAGCCTTTGGGTACACCTGAACTCCCTGGGGGAGCCTTTACGCAACCCCACACTCAACAGGACTCTGCGTCTTCACTCTTTCCTAACAACCCTAAACATAACCCTAACCGCAACAAGAAGCTCAACCCGAGTTAGACCCGAAAAAACACGTACGGTGCCACTTTCTGCCATCAAAAAGTGCTCTCAGCGGAAGCCTTTGGGTACACCTGAACTCCCTGGGGGAGCCTTTACGCAACCCCACACTCAACAGGACTCTGCGTCTTCACTCTTTCCTAACAACCCTAAACATAACCCTAACCGCAACAAGAAGCTGAACCCGAGTTAGACCCGAAAAAACACGTACGGTGCCACTTTCTGCCATCAAAAAGTGCTCTCAGCGGAAGCCTTTGGGTACACCTGAACTCCCTGGGGGAGCCTTTACGCAACCCCACACTCAACAGGACTCTGCGTCTTCACTCTTTCCTAACAACCCTAAACATAACCCTAACCGCAACAAGAAGCTGAACCCGAGTTAGACCCGAAAAAACACGTACGGTGCCACTTTCTGCCATCCAAAAGTGCTCTCAGCGGAAGCCTTTGGGTACACCTGAACTCCCTGGGGGAGCCTTTACGCAACCCCACACTCAACAGGACTCTGCGTCTTCACTCTTTCCTAACAACCCTAAACATAACCCTAACCGCAACAAGAAGCTGAACCCGAGTTAGACCCGAAAAAACACGTACGGTGCCACTTTCTGCCATCAAAAAGTGCTCTCAGCGGAAGCCTTTGGGTACACCTGAACTCCCTGGGGGAGCCTTTACGCAACCCCACACTCAACAGGACTATGCGTCTTCACTCTTTCCTAACAACCCTAAACATAACCCTAACCGCAACAAGAAGCTCAACCCGAGTTAGACCCGAAAAAACACGTACGGTGCCACTTTCTGCCCTCCAAAAGTGCTCTCAGCGGAAGCCTTTGGGTACACCTGAACTCCCTGGGGGAGCCTTTACGCAACCCCACACTCAACAGGACTCTGCGTCTTCACTCTTTCCTAACAACCCTAAACATAACCCTAACCGCAACAAGAAGCTGAACCCGAGTTAGACCCGAAAAAACACGTACGGTGCCACTTTCTGCCATCAAAAAGTGCTCTCAGCGGAAGCCTTTGGGTACACCTGAACTTCCTGGGGGAGCCTTTACGCAACCCCACACTCAACAGGACTCTGCGTCTTCACTCTTTCCTAACAACCCTAAACATAACCCTAACCGCAACAAGAAGCTCAACCCGAGTTAGACCCGAAAAAACACGTACGGTGCCACTTTCTGCCATCAAAAAGTGCTCTGAGCGGAAGCCTTTGGGTACACCTGAACTCCCTGGGGGAGCCTTTACGCAACCCCACACTCAACAGGACTCTGCGTCTTCACTCTTTCCTAACAACCCTAAACATAACCCTAACCGCAACAAGAAGCTGAACCCGAGTTAGACCCGAAAAAACACGTACGGTGCCACTTTCTGCCCTCCAAAAGTGCTCTCAGCGGAAGCCTTTGGGTACACCTGAACTCCCTGGGGGAGCCTTTACGCAACCCCACACTCAACAGGACTCTGCGTCTTCACTCTTTCCTAACAACCCTAAACATAACCCTAACCGCAACAAGAAGCTCAACCCGAGTTAGACCCGAAAAAACACGTACGGTGCCACTTTCTGCCATCAAAAAGTGCTCTCAGCGGAAGCCTTTGGGTACACCTGAACTCCCTGGGGGAGCCTTTACGCAACCCCACACTCAACAGGACTCTGCGTCTTCACTCTTTCCTAACAACCCTAAACATAACCCTAACCGCAACAAGAAGCTCAACCCGAGTTAGACCCGAAAAAACACGTACGGTGCCACTTTCTGCCATCAAAAAGTGCTCTCAGCGGAAGCCTTTGGGTACACCTGAACTCCCTGGGGGAGCCTTTACGCAACCCCACACTCAACAGGACTCTGCGTCTTCACTCTTTCCTAACAACCCTAAACATAACCCTAACCGCAACAAGAAGCTGAACCCGAGTTAGACCCGAAAAAACACGTACGGTGCCACTTTCTGCCATCAAAAAGTGCTCTCAGCGGAAGCCTTTGGGTACACCTGAACTCCCTGGGGGAGCCTTTACGCAACCCCACACTCAACAGGACTCTGCGTCTTCACTCTTTCCTAACAACCCTAAACATAACCCTAACCGCAACAAGAAGCTCAACCCGAGTTAGACCCGAAAAAACACGTACGGTGCCACTTTCTGCCATCAAAAAGTGCTCTCAGCGGAAGCCTTTGGGTACACCTGAACTCCCTGGGGGAGCCTTTACGCAACCCCACACTCAACAGGACTCTGCGTCTTCACTCTTTCCTAACAACCCTAAACATAACCCTAACCACAACAAGAAGCTCAACCCGAGTTAGACCCGAAAAAACACGTACGGTGCCACTTTCTGCCATCAAAAAGTGCTCTCAGCGGAAGCCTTTGGGTACACCTGAACTCCCTGGGGGAGCCTTTACGCAACCCCACACTCAACAGGACTCTGCGTCTTCACTCTTTCCTAACAACCCTAAACATAACCCTAACCGCAACAAGAAGCTGAACCCGAGTTAGACCCGAAAAAACACGTACGGTGCCACTTTCTGCCATCAAAAAGTGCTCTCAGCGGAAGCCTTTGGGTACACCTGAACTCCCTGGCGGAGCCTTTACGCAACCCCACACTCAACAGGACTCTGCGTCTTCACTCTTTCCTAACAACCCTAAACATAACCCTAACCGCAACAAGAAGCTGAACCCGAGTTAGACCCGAAAAAACACGTACGGTGCCACTTTCTGCCATCAAAAAGTGCTCTCAGCGGAAGCCTTTGGGTACACCTGAACTCCCTGGGGGAGCCTTTACGCAACCCCACACTCAACAGGACTCTGCGTCTTCACTCTTTCCTAACAACCCTAAACATAACCCTAACCGCAACAAGAAGCTGAACCCGAGTTAGACCCGAAAAAACACGTACGGTGCCACTTTCTGCCATCAAAAAGTGCTCTCAGCGGAAGCCTTTGGGTACACCTGAACTCCCTGGGGGAGCCTTTACGCAACCCCACACTCAACAGGACTCTGCGTCTTCACTCTTTCCTAACAACCCTAAACATAACCCTAACCGCAACAAGAAGCTGAACCCGAGTTAGACCCGAAAAAACACGTACGGTGCCACTTTCTGCCATCAAAAAGTGCTCTCAGCGGAAGCCTTTGGGTACACCTGAACTCCCTGGGGGAGCCTTTACGCAACCCCACACTCAACAGGACTCTGCGTCTTCACTCTTTCCTAACAACCCTAAACATAACCCTAACCGCAACAAGAAGCTGAACCCGAGTTAGACCCGAAAAAACACGTACGGTGCCACTTTCTGCCATCAAAAAGTGCTCTCAGCGGAAGCCTTTGGGCACACCTGAACTCCCTGGGGGAGTCTTTACGCAACCCCACACTCAACAGGACTCTGCGTCTTCACTCTTTCCTAACAACCCTAAACATAACCCTAACCGCAACAAGAAGCTGAACCCGAGTTAGACCCGAAAAAACACGTACGGTGCCACTTTCTGCCATCAAAAAGTGCTCTCAGCGGAAGCCTTTGGGTACACCTGAACTCCCTGGGGGAGCCTTTACGCAACCCCACACTCAACAGGACTCTGCGTCTTCACTCTTTCCTAACAACCCTAAACATAACCCTAACCGCAACAAGAAGCTGAACCCGAGTTAGACCCGAAAAAACACGTACGGTGCCACTTTCTGCCATCAAAAAGTGCTCTCAGCGGAAGTTTTTGGGTACACCTGAACTCCCTGGGGGAGCCTTTACGCAACCCCACACTCAACAGGACTCTGAGTCTTCACTCTTTCCTAACAACCCTAAACATAACCCTAACCGCAACAAGAAGCTGAACCCGAGTTAGACCCGAAAAAACACGTACGGTGCCACTTTCTGCCATCAAAAAGTGCTCTCAGCGGAAGCCTTTGGGTACACCTGAACTCCCTGGGGGAGCCTTTACGCAACCCCACACTCAACAGGACTCTGCGTCTTCACTCTTTCCTAACAACCCTAAACATAACCCTAACCGCAACAAGAAGCTGAACCCGAGTTAGACCCGAAAAAACACGTACGGTGCCACTTTCTGCCATCAAAAAGTGCTCTCAGCGGAAGCCTTTGGGTACACCTGAACTCCCTGGGGGAGCCTTTACGCAACCCCACACTCAACAGGACTCTGCGTCTTCACTCTTTCCTAACAACCCTAAACATAACCCTAACCGCAACAAGAAGCTGAACCCGAGTTAGACCCGAAAAAACACGTACGGTGCCACTTTCTGCCATCAAAAAGTGCTCTCAGCGGAAGCCTTTGGGTACACCTGAACTCCCTGGGGGAGCCTTTACGCAACCCCACACTCAACAGGACTCTGCGTCTTCACTCTTTCCTAACAACCCTAAACATAACCCTAACCGCAACAAGAAGCTCAACCCGAGTTAGACCCGAAAAAACACGTACGGTGCCACTTTCTGCCATCAAAAAGTGCTCTCAGCGGAAGCCTTTGGGTACACTTGAACTCCCTGGGGGAGCCTTTACGCAACCCCACACTCAACAGGACTCTGCGTCTTCACTCTTTCCTAACAACCCTAAACATAACCCTAACCGCAACAAGAAGCTCAACCCGAGTTAGACCCGAAAAAACACGTACGGTGCCACTTTCTGCCATCCAAAAGTGCTCTCAGCGGAAGCCTTTGGGTACACCTGAACTCCCTGGGGGAGCCTTTACGCAACCCCACACTCAACAGGACTCTGCGTCTTCACTCTTTCCTAACAACCCTAAACATAACCCTAACCGCAACAAGAAGCTCAACCCGAGTTAGACCCGAGAAAACACGTACGGTGCCACTTTCTGCCATCAAAAAGTGCTCTCAGCGGAAGCCTTTGGGTACACCTGAACTCCCTGGGGGAGCCTTTACGCAACCCCACACTCAACAGGACTCTGAGTCTTCACTCTTTCCTAACAACCCTAAACATAACCCTAACCGCAACAAGAAGCTGAACCCGAGTTAGACCCGAAAAAACACGTACGGTGCCACTTTCTGCCATCCAAAAGTGCTCTCAGCGGAAGCCTTTGGGTACACCTGAACTCCCTGGGGGAGCCTTTACGCAACCCCACACTCAACAGGACTCTGCGTCTTCACTCTTTCCTAACAACCCTAAACATAACCCTAACCGCAACAAGAAGCTCAACCCGAGTTAGACCCGAGAAAACACGTACGGTGCCACTTTCTGCCATCAAAAAGTGCTCTCAGCGGAAGCCTTTGGGTACACCTGAACTCCCTGGGGGAGCCTTTACGCAACCCCACACTCAACAGGACTCTGAGTCTTCACTCTTTCCTAACAACCCTAAACATAACCCTAACCGCAACAAGAAGCTGAACCCGAGTTAGACCCGAAAAAACACGTACGGTGCCACTTTCTGCCATCCAAAAGTGCTCTCAGCGGAAGCCTTTGGGTACACCTGAACTCCCTGGGGGAGCCTTTACGCAACCCCACACTCAACAGGACTCTGCGTCTTCACTCTTTCCTAACAACCCTAAACATAACCCTAACCGCAACAAGAAGCTCAACCCGAGTTAGACCCGAAAAAACACGTACGGTGCCACTTTCTGCCATCAAAAAGTGCTCTCAGCGGAAGCCTTTGGGTACACTTGAACTCCCTGGGGGAGCCTTTACGCAACCCCACACTCAACAGGACTCTGCGTCTTCACTCTTTCCTAACAACCCTAAACATAACCCTAACCGCAACAAGAAGCTCAACCCGAGTTAGACCCGAAAAAACACGTACGGTGCCACTTTCTGCCATCCAAAAGTGCTCTCAGCGGAAGCCTTTGGGTACACCTGAACTCCCTGGGGGAGCCTTTACGCAACCCCACACTCAACAGGACTCTGCGTCTTCACTCTTTCCTAACAACCCTAAACATAACCCTAACCGCAACAAGAAGCTCAACCCGAGTTAGACCCGAGAAAACACGTACGGTGCCACTTTCTGCCATCAAAAAGTGCTCTCAGCGGAAGCCTTTGGGTACACCTGAACTCCCTGGGGGAGCCTTTACGCAACCCCACACTCAACAGGACTCTGAGTCTTCACTCTTTCCTAACAACCCTAAACATAACCCTAACCGCAACAAGAAGCTGAACCCGAGTTAGACCCGAAAAAACACGTACGGTGCCACTTTCTGCCATCAAAAAGTGCTCTCAGCGGAAGCCTTTGGGTACACCTGAACTCCCTGGGGGAGCCTTTACGCAACCCCACACTCAACAGGACTCTGCGTCTTCACTCTTTCCTAACAACCCTAAACATAACCCTAACCGCAACAAGAAGCTGAACCCGAGTTAGACCCGAAAAAACACGTACGGTGCCACTTTCTGCCATCAAAAAGTGCTCTCAGCGGAAGCCTTTGGGTACACTTGAACTCCCTGGGGGAGCCTTTACGCAACCCCACACTCAACAGGACTCTGCGTCTTCACTCTTTCCTAACAACCCTAAACATAACCCTAACCGGAACAAGAAGCTGAACCCGAGTTAGACCCGAAAAAACACGTACGGTGCCACTTTCTGCCATCAAAAAGTGCTCTCAGCGGAAGCCTTTGGGTACACCTGAACTCCCTGGGGGAGCCTTTACGCAACCCCACACTCAACAGGACTCTGCGTCTTCACTCTTTCCTAACAACCCTAAACATAACCCTAACCACAACAAGAAGCTGAACCCGAGTTAGACCCGAAAAAACACGTACGGTGCCACTTTCTGCCATCAAAAAGTGCTCTCAGCGGAAGCCTTTGGGTACACCTGAACTCCCTGGGGGAGCCTTTACGCAACCCCACACTCAACAGGACTCTGCGTCTTCACTCTTTCCTAACAACCCTAAACATAACCCTAACCGCAACAAGAAGCTGAACCCGAGTTAGACCCGAAAAAACACGTACGGTGCCACTTTCTGCCATCAAAAAGTGCTCTCAGCGGAAGCCTTTGGGTACACTTGAACTCCCTGGGGGAGCCTTTACGCAACCCCACACTCAACAGGACTCTGCGTCTTCACTCTTTCCTAACAACCCTAAACATAACCCTAACCGCAACAAGAAGCTGAACCCGAGTTAGACCCGAAAAAACACGTACGGTGCCACTTTCTGCCATCAAAAAGTGCTCTCAGCGGAAGCCTTTGGGTACACCTGAACTCCCTGGGGGAGCCTTTACGCAACCCCACACTCAACAGGACTCTGCGTCTTCACTCTTTCCTAACAACCCTAAACATAACCCTAACCGCAACAAGAAGCTGAACCCGAGTTAGACCCGAAAAAACACGTACGGTGCCACTTTCTGCCATCAAAAAGTGCTCTCAGCGGAAGCCTTTGGGTACACCTGAACTCCCTGGGGGAGCCTTTACGCAACCCCACACTCAACAGGACTCTGCGTCTTCACTCTTTCCTAACAACCCTAAACATAACCCTAACCGCAACAAGAAGCTGAACCCGAGTTAGACCCGAAAAAACACGTACAGTGCCACTTTCTGCCATCAAAAAGTGCTCTCAGCGGAAGCCTTTGGGTACACCTGAACTCCCTGGGGGAGCCTTTACGCAACCCCACACTCAACAGGACTCTGCGTCTTCACTCTTTCCTAACAACCCTAAACATAACCCTAACCGCAACAAGAAGCTGAACCCGAGTTAGACCCGAAAAAACACATACGGTGCCACTTTCTGCCATCAAAAAGTGCTCTCAGCGGAAGCCTTTGGGTACACCTGAACTCCCTGGGGGAGCCTTTACGCAACCCCACACTCAACAGGACTCTGCGTCTTCACTCTTTCCTAACAACCCTAAACATAACCCTAACCGCAACAAGAAGCTGAACCCGAGTTAGACCCGAAAAAACACGTACGATGCCACTTTCTGCCATCAAAAAGTGCTCTCAGCGGAAGCCTTTGGGTACACCTGAACTCCCTGGGGGAGCCTTTACGCAACCCCACACTCAACAGGACTCTGCGTCTTCACTCTTTCCTAACAACCCTAAACATAACCCTAACCGCAACAAGAAGCTGAACCCGAGTTAGACCCGAAAAAACACGTACGGTGCCACTTTCTGCCATCAAAAAGTGCTCTCAGCGGAAGCCTTTGGGTACACCTGAACTCCCTGGGGGAGCCTTTACGCAACCCCACACTCAACAGGACTCTGCGTCTTCACTCTTTCCTAACAACCCTAAACATAACCCTAACCGCAACAAGAAGCTGAACCCGAGTTAGACCCGAAAAAACACGTACGGTGCCACTTTCTGCCATCAAAAAGTGCTCTCAGCGGAAGCCTTTGGGTACACCTTGAACTCCCTGGGGGAGCCTTTACGCAACCCCACACTCAACAGGACTCTGCGTCTTCACTCTTTCCTAACAACCCTAAACATAACCCTAACCGCAACAAGAAGCTGAACCCGAGTTAGACCCGAAAAAACACGTACGGTGCCACTTTCTGCCATCAAAAAGTGCTCTCAGCGGAAGCCTTTGGGTACACCTGAACTCCCTGGGGGAGCCTTTACGCAACCCCACACTCAACAGGACTCTGCGTCTTCACTCTTTCCTAACAACCCTAAACATAACCCTAACCGCAACAAGAAGCTGAACCCGAGTTAGACCCGAAAAAACACGTACGGTGCCACTTTCTGCCATCAAAAAGTGCTCTCAGCGGAAGCCTTTGGGTACACCTGAACTCCCTGGGGGAGCCTTTACGCAACCCCACACTCAACAGGACTCTGCGTCTTCACTCTTTCCTAACAACCCTAAACATAACCCTAACCGCAACAAGAAGCTCAACCCGAGTTAGACCCGAAAAAACACGTACGGTGCCACTTTCTGCCATCAAAAAGTGCTCTCAGCGGAAGCCTTTGGGTACACCTGAACTCCCTGGGGGAGCCTTTACGCAACCCCACACTCAACAGGACTCTGCGTCTTCACTCTTTCCTAACAACCCTAAACATAACCCTAACCGCAACAAGAAGCTGAACCCGAGTTAGACCCGAAAAAACACGTACGGTGCCACTTTCTGCCCTCCAAAAGTGCTCTCAGCGGAAGCCTTTGGGTACACCTGAACTCCCTGGGGAGCCTTTACGCAACCCCACACTCAACAGGACTCTGCGTCTTCACTCTTTCCTAACAACCCTAAACATAACCCTAACCGCAACAAGAAGCTCAACCCGAGTTAGACCCGAAAAAACACGTACGGTGCCACTTTCTGCCCTCCAAAAGTGCTCTCAGCG
>NW_028154085.1:0-16485 GCF_964211835.1 Anser anser | reverse complement strand
GGCCACCCCAGGGGACCAAGGCCACCCGGAGGCCACCCGGTGTCCCCTGAGCTCCCCCCAAAATTAGCCCCCAACCCCTGGGGACCCCCCCGTGTCCCCATGTCCCCTGTCCTGGTGTCCCCAGGGTGTCCCCAAGGCGTCCCCAGGGTGTCCCCAAGGTGTCCCCAAGGTGTCCCCAGGGTTCATCTTCGTGCTGCCACCGGTGGCGCTGCACACGTCGCACCCCTCGTGTCCCCGTGTCCCCAGGGTGTCCCCAAGGTGTCCCCAACGTGTCCCCAGGGTGTCCCCAGGGTGTCCCCAAGGTGTCCCCAAGGTGTCCCCAAGTCCCCAAGGTGTCCCCAGGGTTCATCTTCGTGCTGCCACCGGTGGCACTGCACACGTCGCACCCCTCGTGTCCCCGTGTCCCCAACGTGTCCCCATGTCCCCGGGGTGTCCCCAGGGTGTCCCCATATCCTCAAAGTGTCCCCAACGTGTCCCCAACGTGTCCCCGTGTCCCCCCCAGGTTCATCTTCGTGCTGCCGCCGGTGGAGGCGCCGCCGGTGGCGCTGCACACGTCGCACCCCGCGCCCTGGCGGCAGCGGCAGCGGGCGCTGCTGGAGGAGCGGCTGCGGGCGGAGGTGGCCCCGCGCAGCCGGGCGCTGCACCGGGTGCTGAGCAGCATGCGCAGCCACTTCCCCGACCTGCGCCTCATCCAGTACGACTGCGGTACGTGCGCCGGGCGGGGGGACGGTGGGGGGACGCTGGGGACACTGGGAGCAATGGGGCAACGGGGACACTGGGGGCAGCGGGGGGAATGGGGACATTGGGGGCATCAAGAGGAATGGGAACACTGGGAGCAATGGGGCAATGGGGGCACCGGGGACAGCGGGGGGAATGGGGACACTGGGGACATTGGGGGCAGTGGGGACACTGGGGACACTGAGGACATCAAGGGGAATGGGGACACTGGGGGGAATGGGGCAATGGGGACATCAGGGGCAATGGGGACATTGGGGACATCAAGGGGAATGGGGACACTGGGGACAGTGGGGGGAATGGGAGAAATGGGGACACTGAGGACAGCAGGGGGAACGGGGACATCGGGGACATCAAGGGGAATGGGGACACTGGGAGCAGTGGGGCAACGGAGGCACCGGGGACAGTGGGGGGAATGGGGACACCGGGGACATTGGGGGCAGTGGGGACACTGGGGACAGTGGGGGCAATGGGGACACTGGGGACATTGGGGGAATGGGGGCATTGGGGACATCAAGGGGAATGGGGACGCTGGGAACAATGGGGAATGGGGACACTGGGGACATTGAGGGGAATGGGGACAATGGGGGCAGTGGGGACACTGGGGACAGCGGGGGGACATCAGGGACATCAAGGGGGATGGGGACACTGGGAGCAATGAGGCAATGGGGACATTGGGGGCAATGGGGACATCAGGGGGAATGGGGACACTGGGAGCAATGGGGACACTGGGGACATCAGGGGCAATGGGGACATTGGGGACATCAAGGGGAATGGGGACACTGGGGACAGCGGGGGGAATGGGAGGAATGGGGACACTGGGGACATTGGGGACAGTGGGGACACTGGGGACAGCGGGGGGAATGGGGACAGTGGGGGCTGTGGGGACAGTGAGGACACCGGGGGAATGGGGACACTGGGGACAGCGGGGGGAATGGGGACATCGGGGACAGTGGGGGCAGTGGGGACAGAAGGGGAATGGGGACACTGGGGACATTGGGGGGAATGGGGACATTGGGGACATCAAGGGGAATGGGAACACTGGGAGCAATGGGGTAACAGAGACATAGGGGACAGCGGGGGGACACTGGGGGCAGCGGGGGGAACAGGGGGAATGGGGACACTGGGAGCAATGGGGAATGGGGACACTGGGGACATTGAGGGGAATGGGGACAATGGGGGCAGTGGGGACACTGGGGACAGCGGGGGGAATGGGGACACTGGGGACAGTGGGGACATCGGGGGCAGGGGGGACATCAGGGACATCAAGGGGGATGGGGACACTGGGAGCAATGTGGCAACGGGGACACTGGGGGCAGCGGGGGGAATGGGGACATTGGGGGCATCAAGGGGAGTGGGAACACTGGGAGCAATGGGGACACTGGGGACAGCGGGGGCAATGGGACACTGGGGGCAGTGGGGACACTGGGGACAGCGGGGGGAACGGGGGCGCCGGGGACAGCGGGGGGAATGGGGACACTGGGAGCAATGGGGCAACGGGGACACTGGGGATAGTGGGGGGAACGGGGACACTGGGGGCAGTGGGGACACTGGGGGCAGTGGGGGGAATGGGGACATTGGGGACATCGGGGGGAATGGGGACACTGGGAACAATGGGGCAACGGGGACACTGGGGACAGCGGGTGGAACGGGGGCACCAGGGACAGTGGGGGGAATGGGGACACTGGGGACATTGGGGCAACGGGGACATTGGGGACAGCGGGGGGACACTGGGGACAGCGGGCGCAATGGGGACAGTGGGGACACCAGGGGGAACGGGGACACTGGGGACATGGAGGATACTGGGGACATTTGGGATGTTGGGGACAATGGGGACGTTTGGTGACTTTGTGGGTGTTGGGGACACCGGGGGTGCTGGGGACACTGGGGACACTGGGATTGTTGGGGACACCGGGGGCGTTGGGGACACTGGGGACACTGGGATTGTTGGGGACACCGGGGGCGTTGGGGACATCGGGGCCCCAGGGTGACGCCGAGGCCGCCGTCGGTGTCACCTCCCTGGTGGCCCCCCCGGGCTGTCCCCACCCCAGGGGTGACGTCCCCGTGCCGATGTCCCCACGTCCCCCCCGGGCGCTGTCCTCACCCCCCCCCCCGATGCCATCCCCATGGCCCCGGTGACGTCCCCGTGCCCTGTGTCCGTGTCCCTAACGATGTCCCCCTGTCCCCAAGTGACGTCCCCATGTCCCCAACAATGTCCCCATGCCCATCATGAAGTCCCCAACGATGTCCCCATGTCCCCAAACAACCTCCCCACGTCCCTAGCAATGTCCCCGTGTCCATAATAAAGTCCCCAATGATGTCCCTGTGTCCCCAACGATGTCCCCATGTCCCCAACGATGTCCCCGTGTCCTTTAATGGTGTCCCCACGTCCCTAATGATGTCCCCACGTCCCCAACCACGTCCCCATGCCCTCAAACAACGCCCCCATGTCCCCAGTGATGTCCCCAACGACGCCCCCGTGCCCCCAAACAACCTCCCCACGCCCCCAACGAAGCCCCCACGTCCCCAACCACCCCCCCCCCCAACCCCCACCGCCCCCTCCCCTCCCCCCCCACCCCCCCAGGGGCGCGTCCCCTCCCCGGTGACCCCGGCGTCCCCCCCCTCCCCAGGGAAGCTGCAGACGCTGGACGTGCTGCTGCGGCGCCTGAAGGCGGGGGCCCACCGCGTCCTCATCTTCACCCAGATGACGCGGATGCTCGACGTCCTCGAGCGCTTCCTCACCTACCACGGCCACATCTACCTGCGCCTGGACGGCAGCACCCGCGTCGAGCAGCGCCAGGTGGGGGGGGGGACACGGGGGGGACGCGGGTGGCGCCGAACCCCCACCCCGGGGACGTCGGCGGGGAAGGGGCGGCGCGGGGAGGGTCCGCGGGGGTCGTTGGGGGGGGTTTGGTGGTCAAAATGGGGGACGGGGAGGTCTTGGAGGGGATGTGGAGGTCGTGGTGGGCACGTAGAGGTCCGTAGGGACCTAGGGGACACCGTGGTGACACTCGTGTCCCCAACCCTGGGGACACGAACGGGCAGGAACCGACTCCTTGTGGGTGGGGTTCTGTGGGGAGATGGGGCCCACTGGGGGCTTTGGTGGCCAAAATGGGGGACGGGGAGGTCTTGGAGGGGTTGTAGAGGTCATGGAGGACGTGTAGAGGTCCATAGGAACCTAGGGGACATGGTGGTGACACTCGTGTCCCCAACCCCGGGGACACAAATGAAGAGGAACCGCCGTGGGGTGACTCCTTGTAGGTGGGGTTCCGTGGGGAGGTGGGGCCCGCTGGGGGCTTTGGTGGCCAAAATGGGGGACGGGGAGGTCATGGGGGGGTTGTGGAGGTCACGGAGGGGGCGTAGAGGTCCATAGGGACCTAGGGGACACCGTGGTGACACTCGTGTCCCCAGCATGGGGACATGCACCCTGCTACCATCCTATAGGGTCCCCATGTGTCCCCCCACCCTCAAACCCAACCCCAACCCACCCTGACGTCCTCCTGGGCAGGACCCGGGTGTCCCATCACCTTCCTATACGGGCTCCTGACATCTTCCTATATGGGATCAAGATCTTTAGGACCGTCTATAGGGTCCATACACGTTCTGACACCATCCTATATGGTCCCCACGTTTCCCCCCACCCTCAAACACAATCCCAACCCACCCTGACGTCCTCCTGGGCAGGACCCGGGTGTCCCATCACCTTCCTGTATGGGATCCCGACATCCTACCCGTTTCCTATATGGGATTGAGATGTTTAGGAACACATCTATAGGGTCCATCCGTGTTCTGACACCATCCTATAGGGTCCCCACATGTCCTCCCACCCTCCAACCCAACTCCAACCCATCTTGACGTCCTCCTGGGCAGGATCTGGGTGTCCTATCACCTTCCATAAGGGATCCTGACATCTTCCTATATGGGATTAAGATCTTTAGGAACATCTATAGGGTCCATACACGTTCTGACACCATCCTATAGGGTCCCCACGTGTCCCCCCACCCTCAAAGCCAATCCCAGCCCATCTTGATGTTCTCCTGGGCAGGACCCGGGTGTCCCATCACCTTCCTATACGGGCTCCTGACATCTTCCTATATGGGATCAAGATCTTTAGGAACATCTATAGGGTCCCCGTGCCCCAGACACCATCCTATATGGTCCCCGTGTGTCCCCCCACCCTCAAACCCAACCCCAACCCACCCTGACGTCCTCCTGGGCAGGACCCGGGTGTCCCATCACCTTCCTATACAGGCTCCTGACATCTTCCTATATGGGATCAAGATCTTTAGAACCATCTATAGGGTCCATACACGTTCTGACACCATCCTATATGGTCCCCATGTGTCCCACCACCCTCAAACCCAACCCCAACCCACCCTGACGTCCTCCTGGGCAGGACCTGGGTGTCCTATCACCTTCCCATATGGGATCCCGACATCCTACCCATTTCCTATATGGGATTAAGATGTTTAGGAACACATCTATAGGGTCCATACACGTTCTGACACCATCCTATGTGGTCCCCACGTGTCCCCCCACCCTCAAACACAACCGCAACCCACCCTGACGTCCTCCTGGGCAGGACCTGGGTGTCCTGGCACCTTCCTGTAAGGGCTCCTGACATCTTCCTATATGGGATTAAGATATTTAGGACCATCTATAGGGTCCATAGGTGTTCTGACACCATCCTATAGGGTCCCCACGTGTCCCCCCACCCTCCAACCCAACCCCAACCCACCCTGACGTCCTCCTGGGCCCGACCCGTGCTCCCCGTCCCCCTCCTAGCACCCCCCCACCGCCTCCCCGCCCCCTATAGGCCCCCCCCACCCCCCGGGGGACCCTCCTATAGGTCCCGCGGGGGCCTGACGCGTGCCCCCCTTCCCCCCCCGCCCCCCCGCAGGCGCTGATGGAGCGCTTCAACGCCGACAAGCGCATCTTCTGCTTCATCCTCTCCACCCGCAGCGGCGGGGTGGGCGTCAACCTGGCGGGGGCCGACACCGTCGTCTTCTACGACAGCGACTGGAACCCCACCATGGACGCCCAGGCGCAGGACCGCTGCCACCGCATCGGCCAGACCCGCGACGTCCACATCTACCGGTGCGGGGCGGGCCCTCGCCCCTCGGGGACGGCCCCTCGGTGTCCCCTCGCCCCTCGGGGGCGTCCCCCTCACCCCTTGGGGTCGTCCCCCTCGCCCCTCAGGGACGCCCCTTGCCCCTTGGGGACGTCTCCTTGCCCCTTGGCGTCCCCTCGCCCCTCGGGGACGTCCCCCTCGCCCCTCAGGGACATCTCCTCGCCCCTTGGGGATGTCTCCTTGCCCCTCGGGGACGTCCCCTAGCCCCTCGGGGACGTTCCCCTTGCCCCTCGGGGTCATCCCCTCGCCCCTTGGGGACAGCTCCTCACCCCTCGGTGTCCCTTCGCCCCCCGGGGCCGTCCCCTCACCCCTCGGCGGCGCCCCCAGGCTGATCAGCGAGCGGACGGTGGAGGAGAACATCCTGAAGAAGGCCAACCAGAAGAGGATGCTGGGGGACATGGCCATCGAGGGGGGCAACTTCACCACCGCCTACTTCAAGCAGGTGAGGGGGCGCGCGGTGGCCCGAGGGGGCGCGCGGTGGCCCATGGGGGGGCGTGTGGTGGCCCGAGGGGATGCGTGGTGGCCCTTGGGGATGCGTGTTGGCCCATGGGGGCGTGTGGTGGCCCTTGGGGATGCGTGGTGGCCCTTGGGGATACGTGGTGGCCCATGGGGGCATGTGGTGGCCCTTGGGGATGCGTGGTGGCCCATGGGGATACGTGGTGGCCCGAGGGGATGCGTGGTGGCCCTCAGGGACGGGTGGTGGCCCTTGGGGGTGTGCAGTGGCCCTCAGGGACAGGCGGTGGTCCAAGGGGACAGGCGGTGGCCCTTGGGGATATGTGGTGGCCCTCGGGGACATGTGGTGGCCCTCGGGGACATGTGGTGGCCCTTGGGGATATGTGGTGGCCCTTGGGGATATGTGGTGGCCGTTGGGGACAGGTGGTGGCCTTCAGGGACAGGCGGTGGCCCTTGGGGACGCGCGGTGGCCCGAGGGGATGTGCGGTGGCCCTCGGGGACAGGCGGTGGCCCTCGGGGACACCGAAGGGACGCGGGCAGGGGGCTGCGGGCGACCCCCCCCCTCCCCCCCCCCGGCGTTCTCACGGTCCCCTCGTTGTCCCCTCGTTGTCCCCAAGCAAACGATCCGTGAGCTCTTCGACATGGCGCCGGACGAGCCGGGGCGCCGCGAGCGGGACGGGGACAAGGACGGCAAGGACAGGGACAGGGACAGGGACAGGGACAGGGACAGGGACGGTCCCCAGGAGGAGGACGAGGACCCCGCGGCCAGCCGGCGCACGCACATCCTGGAGCAGGTCGGGCCGTGCGTCCCCAACGTGTCCCCAACGTGTCCCCGCGTCCCCGTGTCCCCAACGATGTCCCCAACGACGTCCCCAACGACGCCCTCACCGTGTCCCCAAGTGACGTCCCCGAGATGGCCCCACGTTGTCACCCCCCCACGTCCTCAGTGCCCCCGATGTCCCCCGTGTCCCCGTCGGGTGGCTGGTGTCCCCAACGTCCCCGTGTCCCGGGCCTTGATGTCCTCATGTCCTTGATGTCCCCAACACCGCCACGTCCCTTGATGTCCCCTTAATGTCCCCAACACCCCCGTTCCCCCGATGTCCCCGTGTCCCCTGATGTCCCCAACACCCCCGTGCCCCCGATGTCCCCTTGACGTCCCCAACGCCCCTACGTCCCATAATGTCCCCAACACCCCTACATCCCTCAATGTCCCCAACATCCCCTTGTCCTTTGATGTCCCCAATGTCCCCACATCCCTTGATGTCCCCAACACCCCTACGTCCCCTAATGTCCCCAACACCCCTACGTTCCTCGATGTCCCCAACACCCCCGCGCCCCCTGATGTCCCCCTGATGTCCCCAACATCCCCTTGTCCCTTGATGTCCTCAATGTCCCCATGTCCCTTGATGTCCCCAACACCCCCACGCCCCTCGATGTCCCCTTGATGTCCCCAACACCCCTAATGTCCCTGATGTCCCCAATGTCCCTATATCCCATAATGTCCCCAACACCCCTACGTCCCTCGATGCCCCCAACACCCCCACGCCCCCCGATGTCCCCTTGACGTCCCCGACACCCCTACGTCCTTTGATGTCCCCAACATCCCCACGTCCCTTGATGTCCCCAACATCCCCTTGTCCCTTGATGTCCCCAATGTCCCCATGTCCCTTGATGTCCCCAATGTCCCCATGTCCCTTGATGTCCCCAACACCCCTACGTCCCCTGCTGCCCCCGACACCCCCTTGTCCCTTGATGTCCCCAATGTCCATATGTTCCTGGATGTCCCCAACACCCCTAATGTCCCTGATGTCCCCAACACCCCTACGTCCCATAATGTCCCCAAGACCCCCACGCCCCCGATGTCCCCTCGACGTCCCCGACACCCCCGTGCCCCCCGATGTCCCCTTGATGTCCCCAACACCCCTACGTCCCTCGATGTCCCCAATACCCCCACGCCCCCGATGTCCCCTCGACGTCCCCGACACCCCCGTGCCCCCCGATGTCCCCTTGATGTCCCCAACACCCCTACGTCCCTCGATGTCCCCAATACCCCCGCGCCCCCAATGTCCCCTTGATGTTCCCGACACCCCCGCGCCCCCTATGTCCCTTGACGTCCCCAACGTCCCTACGTCCCCCGATGCCCCCAACACCCCCGTGCCCCCGATGCCCCCTTGACGTCCCCGACACCCCCGTGCCCCCCGATGTCCCCTCGATGTCCCCAACACCCCCGCGCCCCCTGATGTCCCCTCGACGTCCCCAACACCCCTACATCCCTCGATGTCCCCAACACCCCCGCGCCCCCCATGTCCCCTTGACGTCCCCGACACCCCCGCCCCGGCCCTGACGCTCCCCGTGGCGACGGTGGCAGGCGCTGTGCGGGGCGGAGGACCCCGAGGACATCCGGGCGGCCTCGCAGGCGCGGGCGGAGCACGTGGCGGCGCTGGCCGAGTTCAGCGAGAGCCTCAGCCCCGAGGAGGAGCGCGGCGCCCGCGAGGCCGAAGAGGAGCTCTCCAAGGCCGAGCAGGAGATCGCCGCCCTCGTCGAGCAGGTCGGGGACACAAAGGGGACACTGGGGACACGGGGGGGACACGGGGGACATGGGGGGGACACGGGGGACATGGGGGGGCACGGGGAGGCGGGGGAAAAGGGAAGGGAGCGGCCAGGAGGGGCACGAGGGACGTTGGGGATGGTTGGGGACATCGGGGGTGTTGGGAACGTTTGGGGACGTTGGGGACATCGAGGACATGGGGATACTGGGGGCGTTGGGGGATATTGGGGACGTTTAAGGGTATTTGGGGACATTTGGGATATTTGGGTATATTGGGGACATTTGGGGATGTTGGGTGTTGGGGATGTTTGGGGACGTTGGGGATATTTGGGGACGTTGGGGATATTGGGGACGTTTAAGGGTATTTGGGGACATTGGGGATATTTGGGGGTATTAGGGACATCGGGGGCATTTGGGGATGTTGGGTGTTGGGGACGTTGGGGATATTTGGGGACGTTGGGGATATTGGGGACGTTTAGGGGTATTTGGGGATATTTGGGATATTTGGGGACATTGGGAGCATTTGGGGATGTTGGGTATTGGGGACATTTGGGAACGTTGGGGATGTTTGGGGACGTTTGGGGACGTTGGGGATATTGGGAACAGTTAAGGGTATTTGGGGACATTCGGGATTTTTGGGGGTATTAGGGACATTGGGGGCATTTGGGGACGTTGGGTATATTGGGGACGTTTAGGGGTATTTGGGGACATTTGGGATATTTGGGGACATTTGGGATATTTGGGGGTATTGGGGACATCGGGAGCATTTGGGGATGTTGGGTATTGGGGATATTTGGGGACTTTGGGGACATTTTGGGGACGTTGGGGATATTTGGGGATGTTCAGGGAGATTTGGGGACATTTGGGATATTTGGGGATGTTGGGAACATTGGGGGCATTTGGGGATGTTGGGTGTTGGGGACATGTGGGGATATTGGGGACGTTTAGGGATATTTTTGGACATCTGGGATATTTGGGGACGTTGGAGACATTTGGGGACGTTGGAGACATTTGGGGACATTGAAGACATTTGGGGATATTGGGGACGTTTAGGGATATTTGGGGACATTTGGGGACGTTTGAGGACATCGGGGATGTTGGGAATATTGGGATTTTGGGGATATTTGGGGGTATTTGGGGACATTTGGGATATTGGGGACATCGGGGACATTGGAGTTGTTTTGGGGACATCGAGGACGTTGGGGACGCTTGGGGTTTTTGGGACATTGGGGACATTTGGGGACGTTGGGGATGTTTGGGATATTGGGGACGTTTAGGGATATTTGGGGACATTTGGGATATTTGAGGACATTGGGGACATTTGGGGACGTTGCGGACATTTGGGATATTTGGGGACATTGGGGGACATTGGAGATGCTTTGGGGGTGTCAAGGACATGGGGGACGTTGGGGATATTTGGGGTCGTTGGGGACATTTGGGGACGTTTGGGGATGTTGGGGACATTTGGAGACATTTGGAATATTTTGGGATATTGGGGATATTTGGGGATATTTGGGACGTTTGGGGACATTTGGAATATTTTGGGATATTGGGGACATTTGGGGACATTGGGGATGTTGGGGATATTGAGGACGTTTAGGGATATTTGGGGACATTTGGGGACATTTGGGGACATTTGCGGATATTGGGGACATTTGGGAATATTTGCAGACGTCGGGGACCTTTGGGGCCACTGAGGTTGTCGGGGACGTTCGGGGCCGTTTTGGGGGGATTTTGGGGGCATCGAGCGCCCAGGAGGGGACACGGGGGGGGGGGGAGGTGACAGCCCTGGGGGGGGGACGTTGGGGACACTCGGGGTGACGGCGCCGCGCGGTGCCGCAGCTGACGCCCATCGAGCGCTACGCCATGAACTTCCTGGAGGCCTCGCTGGAGGACGTCAGCCGCGAGGAGCTGAAGCAGGCCGAGGTGGGTGGGGGGCACCCATGGGTGCTCGGGGGGCGGCGCTGGGGGACGCCCAGTAGCTCCCAGTAAGAGCTGGGGAGAGACCAGTATGGGTTGGGGGGCACCCACTGTGGGACAAGGGACACCCATGAGGGTTTGGCTATAGGGTGGGGGCACCCTTAGGTCCTTGTTACGGGTGGGGGCACCCATGGGTGCTCCGGGGGGGGCTGGGGGACACCCAGCAGCTCCCAGTAACAACTGGGGACACACCAGTAGGAGCCGGGGGGCACCCACTGGTGTCCAACCACAGGATAAGGGACTCCCACGGGGGTCTGGCTATGGGGTGGGGGCACCCTTAGGTCCTTCTTACGGGTGGGGGCACCCATGGGTGCTCCGGGGGGCGCTAGGGGACGCCCAGTAGCTCCCAGTAAGAGCTGGGGAGAGACCAGTATGAGCTAAAGGGGCACCCTCTACAGGACAAGGGACACCCATGAGGGTCCGGCTATGGGGTGCGGGCACCCTTAGGTCCTTGTGATAGGTGGGGGCACCTATGGGTGCTCCGGGGTTGGCTGGGGGATGCCCAGCAGCTCCCAGTAACAACTGGAGAGACTCCAGTATGAACTGGGCGGCATCCACTGTGGGACAAGGGACACCCGCGGGGGTCCGGCTATGGGGTGGGGGCACCCTTAGGTCCCTGTTCCAGGTCTGAGCACCTATGGGTGCCCCCTTCCCCCCCCGCAGGAGCAAGTGGAGGCGGCGCGCAAGGACATCGACCAGGCCAAGGGCGAGGGCCGCTTCCGGCTGCCGGCCGAGGAAGAGGAGGAGGCGGCGGCAGCGGCGGTGGCCGGCGACGAAGGCCCCGGCCCCCGGCGGCCCCGCAGGGCCCGGGGCCCCCCCCGGCCCCTCCCCGAGCGCACCGGCACCCGCGCCAGCCAGCGCCTGCGGGCGGCCGCGACGGCGACGCCGCCGCCGCCACCGGCGCCGCGACCGGCCCCGGCGGCGCCGCGGGCGCCGCTGTCACCGCGCGCCACGCCGACGTCGCCGAGGACGCCGCCCACGTCGCCGCGGGGGGCCGGGACGTCCCCCCGGGCGCCCGCCGGGACGCCGGCCACGGCGAGAGCGGCGCCGGCCACGCCGCTGGCCGCCCCGCCGCCGTCACACGCCGCGCCGGTGACGTCATCGCCGACGCCGGCGGTGCTGCTGATGACGCAAGTCCCCGCGGCGCCGCCGCCCGCGGCCCTGCCGCTGCCCCCCGCCGCCCCGGTGACGTCGCAGCCGGCGCCGGTGACGTCCCCACCGGCTCCGGTGACGTCGCAAGTGACACCGGTGACGTCGCAAGCGGCCCCGGTGACGGCGCAAACGACACCGGTGACGGCACAACCGGCCCCGGCGACCACCAAAGCGCCGCCGGCGACGCCGCCGACGCCCCCGGCCCCAGCACCGCCGCAACCGCCCCCACCGCCGGCGCCGCCCGACGCCACGCCGGCGACGCCACCGGCGGCGCCAGTGACGTCCCACGCCACGCCGGTGACATCGCCGCCGGCGCCCACCCCCACCCCGGTGACTCTACCGCCCTCCCCGGCACCCAACCCGGCGAACGCGGCGCCGTCCGGCGCGGCATCGCCGCCGCCGCCGCCAGCACCGGCACCGGCGGCCTCCGGCGCGGCCTCGCCTCCCCCGGCGCCGCCGACCCCTCCCGCGGCCTCCCCGGTGCCGTCGGAGGCGCCGAGCGTGACGCCGGCGCCCCCCCGCCTCCCCTCGCGGGGCCCCCGGCGGCGCCGCAGCGCGGACGTGGAGATCCGGCAGAGCCGTGCGCCGGGGCCGGCCGCCAAAGTGCTGCGGCAGCTGCCGGGCCGCCTGGTCACCGTCCTCGAGGCGCCCGCGCCGGGACGGCCCCGCCGCCGCCGCCACGATGCCGACGCGGCGCCCGCCGCCAGCCCCGCCGGCAGCCCCGCGCCCCCCAAGCGCCGCCGCGGACGCCCCCCGAAGCGGCGGGGGGGGCCCCGACGCCGCCACTCCCCCCCCGGCAAGCGGCGGCGGGGGCGGCCGGCACGCGGCAGCGGCGGCACTGGCGCCGGTTCGGCGTCCGCCGCCCCGGCCAGCCCCGGGAAACGGCGGCGCGGGCGCCCCCCGAAGCGGGCGTCCCCCGACAGCAGCGCCTCGCCCCCCCGGCCCCCCGCAGCACCCGGCGCCACCCGGGGGCGCCCCTCATGGCCCCCCTGGAGCGCGAGCCCGGGCGCCGCCGCCGCCGCTCCCCGCCGCCGCCCTCCTCCTCCTCCTCCTCCTCTGACGATGGCGGCGGCGGCAGCGGGGATGAGGCCCCCCGCCGGCGGCCCCCCCCGGCCAAGCGGCGCCGTAGAGGGGCCGGGGGGGCTCCGCGGCACCGCCGCCGCCGGCCCCCACCGCCGCCGGCCCGGAGGAGGAGGCGGCGGCAGCCCCCGCGGCGATGCGCCACCGCCGCCGCCGCCGCCAACGCGCCCGGGGGGCCCGCGACGCCCCCCGAGCCCCCCCCGGCGGTGGCGGTGGTCGTGCGGGGCCGCAAGGCCAAGACGTGACCCCCCGCTGCCCCCCAAGGGGGCCGGCAAGATGGCCGACGGGCACCCGGAGCTGGGCGGCGTGGACGCCCCGGGAGCCCCGCGAGGGGGTGAGCCCAAGATGGCCGACGGTGCGGCGGCCGAGCGAGCGGAGAGGGCGCAGCCCAAATGGCCTCCTGGGGCGCTCCAAAATGGCCGCCGGGCGGCATCGCAAGATGACCGGCATCCAAGATGGCCGACGTTCAAGATGGCCGGTGTTTCAAGATGGCTGCCGTCCAAGATGGCCGGCACCCAAGATGGCCGACGTTCAACATAGTCAACGTTTCTAGATGGCCAACGTCCAAGATGGCCGAGATTTCAAGATGGCCGACGTCCAAGATGGCCGAATTTTCAAGATGGCCACCGTCCAAGATGGCCGCTCTGGCACCCTCTGACTGGCTGAGGCGGGTGGTCTCCCCCAAGATGGCCGCCCCCAAATGGCCGCTGGAGGGCCTAAGATGGCCGCCTGGAGGCCGTTAGTGACGTCAGAGGTGTGTGGCGGGGCCCTGTGATGTCACATCCGGTGGCCATGTTGAATGCGGTGATGTCAGAGGAAGCGGCCACCACCTGGAGGCTGGTGATGTCAGAGGCGGCGGCCATCTTGAGCGCAGTGATGTCATATCCGGTGGCCATCGTGAATCCTGTGATGTCAGAGGTGGCGGCCATCTTGAAGGAAGTGATGTCAGAAGAGGCGGCCATCTTGAACCTTGTGATGTCAGAGCTGGTGGCCATCTTGAACGCAGTGATGTCAGAAGAGGCGGCCATCTTAAACCACGTGATGATGTCAGAAGTGGCAGCTGTCTTTTTCCCAGTGTGCCTAGGGACTGGTGGCCATCTTGAACCACATGACCTCACAGCTGGCAGCCATCTTGTTCCCTGTGGGCGTTGGGATTGGCGGCAATCTTGAAGCAAGTGATGTCAGAGCTGGCAGCCATCTAGAGCCGCGTGATGTCAGAAGAGGCGGCCATGTTGAGCCATGTGACGTCAGAGATGGCAGACATCTTGCTCCCAGTAGGCGTTGGGGCTGGCGGCAATCTTGAATGCAGTGATGTCAGAGGTGGTGGCCATCTTGAACCACATGACGTCAGAAGTGGTGGCCATCTTGCTCCCAGTGTGCCTCAGGACTAGCAGCCATCTTGAGTGCAGTGATGTCAGAGCTGGCAGCCATTTTGAATGCAGTGATGTCAGAAGAGGCGGCCATCTTGAACCCTGTGATGTCAGACCTGGCGGCCATCTTGCTCCCAGTGGGTGCCAGGCCTGGCGGCCATCTTGCCTCAACCTCATCTCAGCGGCTTCCTCTTCGTCCCGCCCATGTTGGCCATCTTGGCCCCAGCGATCGCTGCCGCCGGTGGCCATCTTGCTCTCAGTGGGCACGGATCCAGCAGCCATCTTGGCTTCAGCAACCGGCGGCCATCTTGGCTCCAGACGGCGCAGGACGTGGCGGCCATCTTGCTCCCAACACACATCCGCCTTGGCGGCCATCTTGGCTCCTTGGACACCGGGGCTGGCGGCCATCTTGAACCAGGCTGCAGTGACTCCTTGGCAGCCATCTTAACCCACGTGGACCCCCAGGCCGGCGGCCATCTTGGCCCCATGCAACCCGGCGGCCATCTTGACTCCAGCGGCCGTCGGAGCCGGCGGCCATCTTGCCCCCCGGCGCCTCCGCCCGCCTGGCGGCCATCTCGTCCCTCCCGGCGGCCATCTTGCGGCGGGAGCCGGCGTCCCTCGGAGGGGGGGCGTGGGCGGGGGCCCCGGGGGGGCCGTTTTTTACCCGTGTACATTGGCGGGGGCGCGGCCCCCTGTACAGCCCCATGTAAAATAGGTTCCTTTTCAACACGATCTATGCAAAGGTGCTTTGTGCCGGGCTGGGGGGGGACCCCGGTGGGGTTGGGGGGGGTGGGGGGAGTTGTTAGGGTGGGGGGGGAAGATTTTGGGGGTGTGGGGGGGGTCCCGGCCTCCCCCCCCCCCCCCCCCCCCTTCCGGTGTGGGGCACCGTGTACAGGCGGCGGCTGTAAGCTTTCCTCTGCGGGAGAACGCGATGAATAAAGGGTTAAAAACGGAGAGTTTTGGGGGGGGGACGCCCCCCAGGGGATGGGGGGGGGACCCCAAATTTGGGTGGGCGGGGCTTTGTAGAGGGGGGAGGGGGATTTTTTTAGGGGAGGGGCATCTTTAGGGGAGGGGGATTTTTTTTAGGGGAGGGGGATTTTTTAGGGGAGGGGGCTTTGGGGGTGGGTTATTGTGGTTAAAGGGGGGGGGGTCCCTATGGAAAAGGGGGGGGTCCCTGGGGGATTTATGGGGTTTTCAGGGGGGTCCCTATGGGGTTTGGGGGGGGTCTTTATGGGATTTAGGGGGGTAATGGGGTGAAGGGGGGGCCCTATAGGGCTGGGAGGGTCCCTATGGGGATCGGGGGGGGCTCTCCATAGGGTTAGGGGTCGCCTATAGGGCGGGGGGGGGGCACCCAGTGGGGTTGGGGGTCCCTGGGGAGGGGGGTTGGGGCCCCCCCAAGGGTCCCCACAATGGGACGCGGCCCCTTTAAGCGCCTCGCCCCGCCCCGCTCTCCGTTACCACGGCAACCGCTCCCCCTCCCCTCCCCGTCCGTTACCATAGCGACAGGCCCCGCCCCTCTCGCTCCGTTACCGTGGCGACCGCCCCCTTCCTTCCGCGCATGCGCGCGGGGCGGGGCTGCGCCGTGAGGCGGGCGGCGCATGCGCACAGCGCCGCGGCCCAGCCCGGGGGAGGAGGCGGCGGCGGCTGCTGAGGGAGCTCCGCGCCCCCCCCCCCCCCCTTAAAAAAAAAAAAAAACAACTAAAAACACCCCGAAAAAGACCCGAAACCACCCCAAACCCGGCCCCCCCCGAGGCCATGTCGGGCGCCGGGGCCAAGCGGGGAGCGGCGGAGCCCGGCGGGGCCGGGGGGGGGGGCCCCCGGAGAAGCGGCCCCCCCCGCCGCCGCCCCCCCCCCGCGAGGAGCAGCCGCCCACCACCCTCATCGAGCCGCTGCGCCTCGGCGGCATCTCCTCCACCGTGAGTCCGGGGCCCCCGAAACCCCCCTTCCCCATAAACCCCCTAATTTTACCGTTTTCCCCCTTTTTTACCCCAAAATCCCCTTATTTACCCTCTCCCCCATCTCTCCGGGCCCCCCCC
>NW_028154086.1:0-21446 GCF_964211835.1 Anser anser | reverse complement strand
TTTTGTCTATTCATCTGAAGTGTAGTTACTCTTTTCACACCACCTCCCAGTTCTAAATGGATTTCTCTGAGGGATAGAGGAGGAGATGGGAGACTTGAATGTGGAAGGAATGTGGGCTTTTCCTTCTACATGCAATGCTGAAGTAAGGTACAGATTTTGCAGATGAACAATTGAATGTAAAATACCTCACTTGTTCAGCACTGTTTATCAGAGGAGTGGCAGTTGCCGCTCCAGAGTATGCACTTCTTTAATATGTCTTCCCTCCTTCTGGAGGTTGGTCCCAAAGTTCTTAGGATTTAGTTGTTTTCATCTTAGCAGAAATTGTTAGTATTGTTAGAAAGAAGCCTGCTTAGTAGAGAAATTGTATTAAGACCCCCTTGATCAGGTTTATTGTTAGAAACAGTGTTCTTCTGAAGGGAAAGGCCTTTGAAGTGGGAATAGAAAAAATATTTGCCAGGTTGCTGTGGATTTGAGTCCTTATAGCCCAGAGCTGGAAGACTCAAATTCAGAAAAGCCATGTCAGTGTCCTTATCTACTGTTCTGCTCTTCTGGACCTCATTCTTACCAAGAAAAGAGAACCTTATTGGGAATATGAAGGTAAAAGGCAGCCTTGGTTGCAGTGACAATGAATTGGTGGAGTTCAGGAACCTGAGGGCAGGGACGAAGATGAAAAGCAAGCTCACAACTCTGGACTTCGAGAGTATACTTTGGCCTCTTCAGGGATCTGCTGGGAAGAGTCCCATGGGATAAGGCCCTGGAGGGAAGAGGGGCCCAAGAACAGTCCATCCCAACAAATGGGGGAAGTAAGGCACAAATGTCTATGTAGATGAAGAAATTGTTCCTGGCCAAACTCAAACATAAAAAGGAAACACGCAGAGGGTTGAAGCAGGCATTTCTCCTTTCCAAGGAGGAATACAGGAATATTGTCCGGGATCCAGGGATGCAGTTAGGAAAGCTAAAACACAAATCAAATTGAATCTGGTCAGGGATGTTAAAGATGAAGAAGGTCTTCTGGAATTACATAGGTGACAAAAAGAAGAGTGATGTAAATGTGGGTTCATTGCTGAATGAAACGGGGACCAGGTTATACAAGGCATGGAAAAGGCTGATGGAGTGCCTTCTTTGCCTCAGTCTTTACTGGCAAGATGAGCCTTCAGGAATCTCAGGTCCTAGAGATGAGGGGAAAAAGCTGGAGCAAGAAAGTTTCCCTTGGTGGAAGAAGATCAGTTCAGGAAATACTTACTCAAACTGGACTGGAGGAAAGCGAATATCACTCCTATCTTCAGTAAGGGCAGGAAGGTGGACTCAGGGAACTACAGGCTGGTCGGCCTCACCTTGATCCCTGGGAAGGTAATAGAACAGCTAATCCTGGAAACCATTTCCAGGCACATGAAGGACAAGAAAATTATCAGGAATAGTCAGCGTGAGTTCAGCAAGGGGAAGTCACACTTGCTCAATGCGATAAGCTTCTACAGTCCTGGCAGTTGAGGAGAGAGCAGTGGATATTGTCTACCTGGACTTCAGTAAGGTTATTGACGCTTTTCTTTGCCAGATCCTCATAGAAGGGCTGTTGAAATATGGTCTGGATGGCCAGACAGTGAGGTGGATCAAAACCTGACTGAATGGCTGAGCCTAGACAGTAGTGATCAGCGATGCAAAGTCCAGCAATGAGTGGAGAGCCCTCAGGGCCAGTACTAGGTTTAGCCCTGTGTCCTAGTTTTGGCTAGGATAGAGTTAATTTTCCTCCTAGTAACTGGTATGCTGCTGTGTTTCTCATTTAGTATGAGAATAATGTTGATAACTGGCTGATGTTGTAAATTGTTGCAGAGCAACACTTACAGTAAGTCAAGGACTTTTGAGCTTCTCATGCTGCCATGTCAGTGAGGAGGCTGTGGATGAACAAGGATCCGTGAAGGGACAAAACCAGGACAGCTGACCGAAACTGGCTGAAGGGTTATTCCATACCATGTGATGTCATGCCGAACAATTAATATGGGGTGGATGGCTGGGGTGGTGTCAGACCACTACTTGTGGGTGGGATGGGCATCAGTCAGTGGGTGGTGAGCAATTGCATTGTACATCACTTGTTTTGTACATATTATTACTACTACTATCATCATTATTATTTCTCTTCCTTTTCTGTCCTATTAAACTGTCTTTATCACGAACCACAAGCTTTTGCTTTCCCCCCTCCCGCCCCCAATTTTCACCCCCATCCCACTGGGAGGGGAGGGTGAGCAAATGGCTGTGTGGTGCTTATTTGCCGGCCGGGTTAAACCACAACATCCTGTTAAACATCTTATTAATAATCTGGATGATGGGGCAGAGTGTGCCTTCTGGCAGTTTGCATATGACACAAAACTGTGAGGAGTGTCTGATTCACTAGTGGGCCATTCTGCCATCCAGAGGGACCTTGAGAGGCTGGAGAAATGGGCTGAAACCTCATGAGGTTCAACAAGGGGAAGTGCAAAGTCCTGCACCTGGGGAGGAACAAGCCCGTGGACCAGCATGTGCTGGTGGCCACCCATCTGGAAGGCAGCTTTCCAGAAAAAAAACTCTGGATGTCCTGGTGGACAGCAATTTGTACATGAGTCAGCAGTGTGCCCTTGCTGTTAGCAAAGAAGGCTAACAGTATCCCTGCATTATGTGAAGTATTGTCATCAGGTTGAGGGAGGTGATCCTTCCCCTCTGCTCCTCACTGGTGAGGGCACACCTGGAGTACTGTTTGCCGTGCTCAGCTCTCCAGTACAAGAGAGCCATGACCATACTGGGAAGAGTCCAATGCAGGGCCACAGAGATGATGGGCTTCAGCACCTCTTTTCTGAGAAGAGGCTGAGAGAGTTGGGGCTGTTTAGCCTAGAGGAAGAGGCTCAGAGGGGATCTCATCAATGTATGTAAATCCCTGAAGGGAGGGTGCAAAGAGGCAGCCTCTTTTCATTGGTGCCCAGTGACAGGACAACAGGCATGGACACAAACCGAAACACAGAATGTTCCCTTTGAACATCAGGAAATGTCTTTTTTTTTTTTTTGTGTTTAACTGTGAAGGTGACTGAGCATTGGCACAGGTTGCTTAGTGAGGCTTTGAAGCCTACCTCCCTGGGTATATTCAAAAACCATCTGGATATGGCCCTGCTTGAGCGGGGAGGTTGGACCAGGTGACCTCCAGAGGTCCCTTACAACCTCAACCATTCTATGATTCAGTTAAGAGGCTTACCATTTGTCTTGTAAACAGATCGCAGATTGATAAGCGTGAGCAAGTTTTTTTATTAACCTAGGGTTTAATAGCTTTGTTCAAATAAAGAAGCTAACAGTACATGCCAAGGTAGTTTAGCACTTCGTTGGCTTGTTCCAATAATTGGCTTGAAATATCAGGAGGAAAACAAAATTCTCATGTATCCAAGCTATTGACGAGAGTTTTCGGGGGGGGGGGGGGAGGGGTTGGAGGGGGAAGGGGGAAATGGGAGAATGGAACTAATTTTATAAACAAGTCTTATTGGGACCTCTCCAAAATATATTCATTCCCCAGATGGGTACATCGATGACTGTGGCACATCCATGTCTGACGCTGGCTGCAGTAATTTTCTACAGGTTTCTGAGTGCAGTTGTCAGAAGGAGTCCCTCAGTAGTATTGCGTGTTCCCTCCCCTCTCCCCCCTTTTTTTTTGATGCAAGCATGTAGCAGATTTACCATCCTTCCTTGGCACCTTTTCATAGAATCATTAAGGTTGGAAAAGCCCCCCAAGATCATCTGCTCCAACCATCCCCCTCTGACTGATATCACCCACTAAACCATGTCTGATAAGTTAACTGTGAGATGCGAGCAAGCATGAGAGTTGCACAGGGTGAAATGATGACTACAAGTAGTTTGAATTTAATTTGAATTTAATTTGAATTTAATTTAATTTTAAGAATCCATTTGTATTTTAACTTACAGCATGGACTTTATGAAGCAGAGCTTTGGAAAAGATGGAACTAAAAGTTGTCTGTTCCTTCACCAGCCCTAGAGTGCTTGAAATGAAACTTAGTACAGTGAACCTCCATTAATATGAAGAAAAATAAACCAACTGTTTCAGAGCCAAATCTTAGTGCTGCTTTTTTGCTAAATTCTACCTGTTGTTGCTGTATAAAAGTGAGCAAGTTGCCACTGGGAGGATGGAAGGGAGAAGAAAAACCTGTAGTTGAGAACAAATGAAGTTCCCGGGTGTATTAATGAGGAAGTCTTGCTTTTTAGTCATTTGTCCTGAGAAAATAGTAGTTGTCTGTACTGAATGCAAGTTCCTTGCAAACTCTAGTATCTTATCAGCTAAGAAAAAGTTATGTCATGAGAAGTGAAGGAAGGGAAAGGTCTATATTGGTCACTATGTATGTAGTATTTACTTTTTATGTAGCAATGAGTCATCTACTTGTTGCAAGAAGAGAGCCATAACTGGGTGTTGTAACAACTGGTCAGATAAGTTGTAATTATTCATTGGCAGCCCTTGTTCAGGTACGTGTTTGGCCCAGTCTTGCAAAACATGTCCTTCGGTAGTGACCAGTTCTGAATGCAGTGCCTGAAAATTTCCCATGAAAAATAAACGATTGACTGGAATGCGTGCTTGAATGATGATGTCACTCTGTTGTTGTATACTTTAGTCCACCTCAGGAAAGCAGACCTAATTGTACTGATTTGATTTTTAACATGTTCTACAAAAACAGTAGCAAAAAGGAAAGGAAGATTTGAAAAGGGGGTGAGCTGCTGTTTTAAACATGGTTGTAAGCTGGGCTGTCTGTTTGATGCAGCTATTCATTAGTAAGAAATGGAAATCAGCAGTTGATGTCTACAGCACATGCACGTTATAGAGTAAACTGTGACTGCTTATGCCTTTTCAGCCCTACCTCAAACTTGAAGGCTTTTGAGCTGGTTTGATATGCATTACATTCCCTGCATTACTTTTCAATTTAGATCCGGGTGGAGTAGATAAACATCCTAATTACGCACATTTGCATATTTGACCAAAGGGCCTCTTGATGTTTTTTAACAGAAGCCTCTTGATGTTTTTTAACTACTTAACCTAGATTGCAAATATTCAGTATTTTACTTTAATTGTAAACAAGCTGTCATAACTACATAATTTCTGTGTATTTTCCTTGTGAATTTCTATTTTCTCTTATTGTATTACTATTATGTTTGATAGATGTAAAAATATATATATTTTTATTTCTTTTTAAATTTCCTCTGCTTTCTTTGTATTATAATTCATTCTAGATTTGTTGTATTGTAACCAAATGACAATTAGTCATAGACAAGACGAGAGATTTTTAGATAATCTGAATCTTCTCAGTCTCCAGAAAGAATTTTTCTGGCTAATTAAAAACTTCAGTACAAGTTTGGAAATTATGAATGGTTTTAAATTAGATGGTAGTTATTTTTTAGCTGTAAGACCGTTGATAAATGAAATAATGACAAATTGAAACACTTTAAACACTATTGTTGATGAATCACCCCTCCTGCCCAGTTAATGATTAGATTAACATGTTTACATGCTGCGAGTGAGGCTTTACATGCAATGCAAAGCATTCCACACATTAGATTTTTAATTTAAAGTAATATTAGTTTGGATGAACTGAATATCTTTTTGTTGATGTAACCTAGCCATGAATGTGCTGGTTTGGAGAATATAGTTTGGAGGGGTATCAGTAGGAATGTTTGTAGAACTTAATTCCTACAGAAGTGATACATAAGCATCCTTATTGAAACACATCCCTCCACAGAGCTGAGAGAAGCTGTAAAATTGGCATCCTTGGCTAAAATTGGCTAGCACAGTGGGAAGTGTGTGTCTGAACACGTGGGAGATTTTGGCAGAAAATTAAGTAAGGTAACTTACTAAGGTGAGTTCCTACTCATGTATTTTTTTTTCTATTTTATTTTTTAAGGCAAAACATCTAGTGGAATGTTTCTTGTTCACAGCAGCCAAACTGCATCACATGTATTAGATCACACTTGAGAAAATAGCCTGTAGTGAAAACATGAGTCCCATCTTCCTTTACCTCAGTGATAAAGGCTGAGTTAGTCACACCAGAATTTGGTCAGTGGTTATAAGATTTATTTTAAAGGTAAGATTTAAACCACCAAGATTTTTTTTTTTTGGAGGGAGAGAAGAGGTACAGCTTCTTTCATTACACTTAATAAATGAATTTTTTTTTTTTTTTTAAGTAAAAAAGGACATATTCCTCTCCACAGTTTTCTAGGAAAATTGATGACTGCTATGTGGTCTAGTGTAGCTACAGTTTTGTAAACTTAGCCAACTTGAAGACAACTCAAAAATTCCTAAGGGTAAATTTGTACTGAAATTAGAATTATCTGCTGGAGTCCAACAGCCAGAAATGAAATGCTACCTTTGCTACAGTGTGTATTTCCAGTGTGATAAACACAATATGCCCTTTGTGGAAGGGACCCTGAAAGTAGATTTTGATGCATTTGGCTAAAACATCACACTTTTAAATGGCTACAAAACAGGGAAAAAATAGCCAAAAATAATATAGATAGATTTAAATAAAGCAAAGATGGGCAAAGAAATGTGTTGCAAGCAGTGCTGAATATTTTGTTCTGGTACATGAAGAAAGCTTCAAGAAACTAAGCTGGGCTACAGACATAACTCCACTTAGACACATTCAGGATCTGAACCCTGTAAATAGGTAAAAGGGGAATTGTTAGCTGATATTATGCAGAGTTCCCATTTGTTGTCATTAATAAGATTAAAAAGACAACACTTGGAAAATAAATACCTACAACTGCATAAAGACTTGAAGTATCACGCTAACATTTGCATAGCCCGTAACGCTTTCTCTTCTTGAAGGTTTTTGTGACTTATTTCTGCTCTAAGAGTTTAAGAACAGCTGTGAATAAAAACATGCAGGCATATTAGGTCTTATTCACATAATGAACAAGCTAGTTCTACAGAACATTAGCTTTCTTGTTCTGAAGGTCATCCATTTTAAACTGATCCTCGCTCTTAGCATAACTTACATAGGATATGTTTTCAAGATCCGCAGTGAGCATGCAAACTTCCCTTGCAATATTACTTGCACTGTCTGGAGACAGTCCAGATTTTTTTTTCCCCATTTGTTTCATGTTGGCTGCTGGCTACCGTAAACCATTATCTGGTTGAAAGGATTTTTTGGATGAAGTGTTGCAACATGGGGTTGTCTGGAGGAGGTCTAAAAACAACCTTCAGTTCTAGACTGGATTAAGGTTTAATCATTTCCTACCTGATTAGCCATTTGTAGCTTATAAAGAAAAAAAAAAAGATGCTGTTTGAGTATTTCATTCTTAAAAACATCTAAACATCTTCACTGTGCTAACGTTCTGCCATTGTAACAGCATCTATGGAAATTAAGCAAACAAAGTCACCACCAATGAAAACAAACAAAACTCTCTCTCCCTCTCTCTCTCAAAAAAACAACAAAAGCAAACAACAACAAAAAACCACAACAACAACAACAAAAAACAACAGCAAAAAACCACAGCAGCCAGGATTTTTCAGGAGGCAGCTACAATGACAGTCTAACTGTAAGCATGTTACTGTAACAATGTAAATTCCCTGGCAAAATCAGCAGGAAACATGATGATCACAGTTTTTCCTCTAAGATGGAAGAATATGGGAGTAAAGGTTAAAAAAAAAAAAAAGCCATAATATTGCAGTAATAGTGCCAAACTACTTTTCTGTTAATAAAGGTTTTCCACTGCTGTTGTCAGCAAGAACAAATGGAATATTTCCTTTGCAGGAGAGCTCATTCACAACACTTCTATTGTATCGCTACTTGAAGTCAAAGATGCTGAGGTTTTGCACATATTTCCTGTAATGGTCTTTTAGGCTTTATGTTCGAAACCAATGTCTACAGTCCCTGTCATGAAGTGCTGGGAGGAATATTAAGATGAAGAGACAATGGTTGGCTGAATATTTAAACACAAAAAACCCTATAACAAAAAATAACCAAGTAAAGAAAACAGGAAGATATTTGTGGCATAGGAAATGGACCAGCAGATGTTGCTGCTGTAGTGTGGCCGGTTAGTCTTGCAACATCTTTGGCATGTGACTCTTAAAAATAAGTTTTTCATTTTGCGGCTAAAACCCAGTATTTCCAGCTATAGGACTCTTTCCTCTTCAGTGTGCCATCTTTTTAATGCAGTTAATTTCTTTGTTTATTTTTCATACTGCTTTCATTTTAGATCTTTATTGTGAGTTGAATTGCTGCAGAGCTGGTAGGAACACCAGAAGAGTATGTGTAATGGTGCAAGAGTTTTTTTCTAATAATCTGATCAGTGTTATTAAAACCTCATAAAAATATAAATAGCTAGCTAGTGGTATAGTTCTCTCTGTCATTTGGGACATGTTAGTTGTAAATGTTTTTCTGTACCAGGCTCTGCCTGGAGAAGACCCTGTCCTGGCAGCCTTGCTATGCATTTGTCAGAACATCTCGATTTGTTTTTTTCAATTAGCAGTTTTTCTTCAGAACCAATGACAGACCTGGGTTTTTGTGCAATATATTTCCTGCATGGGGGAGATACTACTCAGTAGTGGTATTGCTAGACTACTTAATAAAATGGGTAGGCTTTACCACTCCTGCTGCGCTATGACACCGATCTTTCTGTGGCATTAGCAGAGGAGACTGGCATTGGGAACTATAAAAACTAAGTGTTAATTACACAAATCTTTTTATAGGATTAGATTAGATTCCATTTGTTGTGGAGTCCTCATCAAGGACTCCTACGTTGCTGTCAAAAAAAAAAAAAAAAAGCTGTAACAGCATGTGCATATATTGGCAAAGTCACCTTTGCAGATGCTGAGGGAAAGAAAGCCTTTTTCAAACAGCAGGGCCTGTGATCCAGTATCCTAATTTATTACTTGCCACTAAGAAGGTAAAATTAGTATCAAGAGCTTTTGGGAGGGGCAAGTGTTCTTTCTTGGTGTTCAGTTAATTATTAAACAGAGTTATGTCTCTTAAGTGCTTGCTTTATATGCAAGTTTCTGCCTCTAAGAGGGTATCTGAATTGTCTTGTCATAGAATTCATTAAAAAAAAAGGAAAATCACATGATAAAAGCTGAGGTTAAGTGTCAGGTTGATCTTATAAAGTACTTATGCTTTAATATTCATTGCATGTAGAACGTGACAATGTATGGATATATATTACCGATATTATAAGTTCAGTAATGCTAAAATGTGATAACGTATATAACCCTTGTCACACACAAAGAAAAAGCTTTGAGCTATTTGTTCTTATGATACCACTGTAACCTACAATGTTGTAGCAGCTTAGGTAAACCATAAATTATTCTGTGGTTAGTGTACAGAAGTATTCTATTATTTTGTAAATATATTTTTACTGGTTTTCAGAGAGCATCTTAAATGCATGAATGTAAGAAGCAAAACTTTAGTCTCATGAAGATCTTAGATCATAAGTCTGAAAAATATGATTAATTACTTTTATCCTTTTATCTTTATCCTGGCAATGGTATTGTTAACTTTCAGGAGTTAACACATCTTCATTTTGATACGTAGGAAATTATTATTATTTATTTATTTTTTTTTCTTGTTTAAAAAGGTTCTCAGCGCTATTGTTTAGGAAATGTTTTGAAGTGTAGTAAATAGCCTAAATATGGCTTGGCTGCCATTTCATTGCCAGCTGGCTAGGGACAGTTGTTCTTGGAACTAATGCCAGAAACCTTAAACAAAAACTTGGAAAGGCATGTTTGTTGAGAGCTGATGTGTGGGATGCAGTCATTCAGCTGTTGAGTTGAAGAACCGAACTAGCATTGCTGAAGTACCCTTACTGAGTCCTCCAGCTGGTTTCAGATACACTTGTAAATTCAAAAACACTTGGGCTGTAGTCTGGAAAAAGCCAAGTGCTATATCCTTCTAAGATTTGCCTGAAGAATGCCAGCATTTGGTAGAAGTTGTTTGTTGAGATCTTTTAACTGTAAGTTGGATATATTTTCCTTAACAATTGATGTGCTGTGAGTATGCTCAGTTGTTCATGTGCTTTTGCATTAGATACCTTTTGTGCTGAAAAGGCATGGGCTTACATGATTGTGGCGTATTACTGCCTTTTTTTTTTGCCATATAAGTCTTATGAAAATGCATTTCTAATGTTCAAGACTTCTCTGGAAAAACAGCTTGCATAATGAAAAGTGATTCAGTCTCTCTGGAAGTCTTATGACTGAGGCAATCCATCTCTTTGGAAGTACCATAAACTCATGGGCAGAATCAAAAATAACGCTGGGCTGAGGGAGTGCTACCATCCAGAGAGGATAGTTCTGCAAGGTAGTAACATTAGCTGTGACAACATAAATTCTAAGTAATACCAGGCGAATTGATTCTTCTCTGTGGGTGAGTTTTAATTTGCTTGGTTTTGGAAAGGTAATATCACTGTTGTTAACAGCTACCGCGTATAAATCCATAGGAATTGCACTGTAAAAGGATGTACCTGAAATGGAAGCAGTAGTTTTGTCCACCAAGTTTTCTGTGCTTAGATCCTTGGACAGTTGTGACTGCCAGAGCATAGCCATCGATACATTCACTCTGTGTGCCTGCGTATTTCCTCTACCCCGCTCTTGGTGTTTTCTTGATACCTCCCTTTCTGTCATCTCACTAACATTTGAAACTGTTTTTTCTTTTCTTTTTTTTTTTTCTCTTCCTAGGAAGAGATGATGTGGAAATAGGAGAGACACCAGAAAGTAGAAGGAAAAATTACTCTAACAGTACTCTAAATTAATTCTATTTGTTCTTTAAAAACATTCCTTAGGTTTATCTCATGACTGTACCACACTAGCAGTTAAGTTGTTGGTGGGAATTACCTAGAGATTGGTAATTAGCTGATGGTTAGTGATCCAGAGAATAGAATACTTCCTTCTGGTCAGCTGTTAATTCTAAAGCAGTGTTCTATGCTAACAGTTTTTGTTGTTGTTATTTTTTAAGTTGGTTTTAGCAAGTGATCGTGTTTTTATTAAAAACAAGACTTGTGTGTTTTTGGAGTGTACATGTGTGTATATGCATCTATGTATTTGTGTACATATGTATAAACAGAGACATGTAAGTATGTGTGTAAACACTTATAAGTATTTATTTAGATCTTTATGTGTATAGAAAGAGTATTTTACCAGCAGATGAAAACTTGAAATGTTTCCTTGAGTGTTTTTTCAACTTCTTTAGGAAGATACGGTTTTGTGATACGGTCCAGCGATAAGTGCTGGTAGACAGATTCTATTCTAGTATTTGCTATTCATTCACTCCATGTAAATATTCTGTAGGTGTGATTCAGTTGTCCCTGCTGTGTAGTGGAGGTAAAGCTTGCTGTGCCTCACTGGGCACATCATAGATGATGTGAAATGCTTTGAACTCTTGAGCATCTGTTAAATGCCTGGAAAGGTCTGTCATAATGGGCTCAGTAGCGTTAAGTTTTGTTGCTCTGGGCAGGGATTTACTAGCAAAACTCGAATCTATCAGGAAAAGGGAATTGGTGTTTGGATCTGTTTGTGCTTGGAGATCAGTTTCTGTTCTCAGGATGTAGCTGGTATGCCTGTTAGGAGCTATGTATGCAATGAACACTTTGACATTCACTCAAGAGGGAAGGGAGAGAATCTCCTTTCTGCTTCTTATCACAAAAGCATACTTCGCTCCCGGCATCTGGGCAATCAGTGATCTCATTTCGGAGTGTTTATTTTTATCCAATTTATTATCATCATTAGCTTTATTAGGTAGTGAGGGAGAGAAGTTAATGACTTAACTAGTCTAATCCATGGAAATGCTGGATTGAGCTTCCGTTCATGTTCCACCTAATCTGTATTAGCTGATTATTTCTTGAGGCTTTACTTCGTTTCCTTCGAATCTCATAAAGATAGCAGTGCTTTGTTTGTATTCTCCCTGTATTTATGCATGGAGTTTCTATGCCATACTTTGTTGTTGTTGCTTATGAGATTTGCAGTTGATGTTCAAGGTTAACTCATGTTTGACATCAGTGGTTTCTTTCCACCAAAGATGGTAGTACTGTTAGGTATGTAAGAGCAGGCAGACTATCAGACTTTTTGGTGTACATAGAAACTGGATAAACTCAATGGCTGCATTTTTTTAATCTGCATCTTTAATAAAGACTTTGTGTATTGTTTATTGTTGGTGACATTCATGTTTAGGTTTTGCATAAGCCAGTAGCAAAATCATGGAGGCTGCCATTTGTTTTTTGATCTCTTGTATTTCATTTAGTGTTTTCTTTTTTTTTTTTTTTGGTATTTCATTTTCTCCCCCAGACATCGAGGCATAAGCATCAGTAAAGAAAACAAGAGAAGCTCATCTGTAATGTCAGGGCTTCTGGACATATTTCCTGTTTTATTCTTTACCTTTTGTGATTGTCTTTTAAAAATTGCAGACTTTCAAAGCACAGTTTTAATTGTCTCTGTTTGTTTCACTGTTTCACATGAGGTGTTAAAGTAGGTTGTAGAAGAAATGGTACACATGCATATTTTTAGAACATCTGTTACCCTTTTACAATGTCAAAGTAAATCTTGCAGGTTTAGATTACAGAATCTCCTAAGTATGCTATGTCTGTGCATGAAATTGCTTAATGAATTTAGCATGTTCTGTGCAGCCATGCAAGATTTTTTTTCCTTGTTGATTAAAAACCATTCTCCATTTGCTTTAAGGTTGGTAGCATTTGTAAGTAGCATATGGTTATCAATCATTATTAATACTAATAGAGGTGTATTTGTATGAACAGTAATAAATGTTTATGTTAAAGAATCTTGATCCTGCTAAGTGCTATGGACTCAACTTATCCAGAACTACACTACTCTTTCTTAATTTATGCTTTGGAAAACTAAATGAACATAGCACGTACAAGATTACTTAAGAAAATAGGTGAATAAGCCTTAGAGTTTGACCTGAGAAGTGACTGGAACATGAGGGGTTTTAATTCAGCAGACAATGCACTTGATTCTGAAATGGTTATAGTCGTGTATTTGCTGAACTCACATCTTGGTACTTGTGTCTTTGCCGTTGAGTCAGGTTGTAGAATATCTTTCTCTTGGTAGAAGCAATGAGAAATGAGTATAGCTTTCAGCTTTAGTGGTCTAAGATTGGATCCAATTAAACTTCCAGCTAAACCTATGTGGTATTCTGCTGCTTACTGATCTTGGAGATTGTATAACTACATTTTCACTGAATTTAAAATACAGTTTAGCTCTCAGTAACCCAAATGACAAACAATGCATGAAAAGAAGCAAGTTTCAGAGTAAGGAAAGAAGTGCATAGAATGGAAAATCTCTCAAAACCAGTCTCTGTCAGATTCTAGGCATTATGCTATTACATCATATATCTTCACTCAGCTGGTTACTTTTTAAATTGAATGCTGTTTTCTGAACCTAATTTACTGGTAGAAGTCATCCTTTCCTGCTGTTATATCAGCAGAAAATTAAAAGAAATGAAGTGTTACTCTCGCAGATAATGTTTACAGCACTGTGCAAGCTTTTTTTTCACAATCAGAAAATAAGCTCTGAACAGACATGGTCACTTGTGAGTTGGGAGTCCCCCTGCTTTTCTTCAGTCTCTGGAATTGCTGATATGACTAAGATTCACAGGGTTCATTGGGAATAATTTGGTCTTAATCTCAGTGGTATTAAGATGGTAACGCTTCTGGTGTATGGGCAGCTGTAAAGGTAGATGACAAGATCATCAGCACATGAAGTTTAACCAGACATAGATTATCATAAACTAATAGAATGTACAAATCTTATAACATTGATGTAGATACCCTTACAGTAAAGAGTAAAACCGAAGTGTATTGTGCCTTTTGTTTTAGTAGTTTTATTTTGAAATATGCTGTTATAACCTGAGGTTGGCTGGGTTTCTAGTAAAAGGTTGATCTGAAGAAATTGAAGGGAGAATCCACCCACTCTCTTACTCATATAGTTTCTTTGCTTTTGTTTTAGTTTGCAAGTATGCCTGCCACAGGAAATGTGAAGAGAAGGTAAGCAAATTTATTCTCCTCTGTACTTGCTGTTGATCCACATGTATTTGAAGTTTAGACTACAAAAGCTGTGTCAACTAATTAAGGATATGATGATGATTAAATCAGATGCTTTTTTGTCAAAAAAGAGTAACTTTTTACTGGGGTGTTTTTCTTGACTTTAGTAAAAAAAACAAAACAGGTCTTTGTGTAGTGAAAACATCTGCAACAGTGGTTAAACTTCTCATTCCTCTCATAGGAGGACATGTTTCAAGTTGAAAACAGCAAGTTAGTTGGGTGAAATACAAACCACATGGTTACACCAGGGAAGAAAAAATGAGTGAGTGAATCGGGTGTACATCTAAATTTTACAGCAAGAGAGATTTAAAGGGAAACTTTTGGTGTTGGACTATGAAAAATACAAACATTATTTTCAGTGCCTACTTCAGATTACATCCACCAAGTTCAGTTTCATTACTAGATTTTTAATTTTTAAAAAAAAATCTGAATCCCTTTCACACAAGGAAATACCCAGTTCTGCCTCCTAGTTTATCCAATAGTCTACAAAAAACAAAGCTGTTTTCAGTTTTTATTGTTTCTTAGTGTTGTATAATTTATGTTGAGCTTTGCTGGCCTTTTGTTCAAGGCAACCGTCATTGCCCATTAGTGTTTTCAAAGCTCAGAGTGAGTTTTAGTTAAAACTGACTTGAATGTAGATGTTGAATATCAAGATGTAGATGCAGAGTGTCAAGGCAGCACAAATCTATATAAAAGCAAAAGGGCTATTCTTCAGCTGGTGAAAATCAGACAATTCATTCATAACATACAGAAACAGACTGAAAAGGTACTTCTGTGGTCTCAGATGACTTAAAAATCCCCCATCCCTAGATTTGAACATCTTTGATTTACATAGACTGTTGCAGCCTAAACCTTAGTGTTGGAGGGGTTTATTTTGATTTCCTAGAGCCGTCTTCTCGGGATAACATTTTCTGCTTTTAACTAAAACCACTGACCAGCATTTGCTTTGTATGAAGACAGCATTTTTTATAGTTAGAGCACTTAGCTTCTAGAGTCCACAGATCTATTACTACTTCCTGTGCTGTTGACTTGATGTTTGACCTTGAGTAGGGATTTATTTTGGTGTTTCCAGGAAATATGAATAAATTCAAGAAAGAGGTCTGCTTGAGATTTGTCAGGGCCTTTGGGGAAGTTCTGGTAAACACAAGGGTCGGTTGGTTGACAGTCTCCCATTTCAAGTGAAAATGGTACTTATGTGTTTCAAAATCGATGTGTTACATGGTGTGCTGAATAAAAGTAGATTTTTTTTTTTTTCCATGAAATAAGATGGAAAAATACAAACGGTTGTAATTAAATTTGCAAGCAAGGTGTTTACAATCTAACTATACATTAATGATTAGTAATAGTTATGATTATTACTATCATTAATATATATTAATAGAATTAGAGGTCTAGAAGTAGAAGGGAAACAGTTTTGTAGAAAGAAGTACATTTTATTAGACCAGATAATATAATTGATACCTTCTTGCACATTAGCTTTGGTTCTTCAAACAGCACTTGCAGTTTGGAATTCTACAAGCTTCTGTGGGGAAGAACCTGGTTTGCTGGTAGCACTGGTAGCTTGCAGGTTAACTTGTGTATGTGCTACATAGATCTAGAGTTTCCAGCAGTGGTGGTACAGAAATGATGCTGGAGGCTGTGGTAAGAAATTCTTTAAACTTGTTTTGGAGACAAATCAAATCATGCATGTACCTTATGTTGTAAACAGGAAAGTGTATTTCAATTAGTATTTATGCTCTCAGGCATTTGGGTGTTGAGTGTTGAAAAGATGGAGTATATGAGAGGGTTAGAGTTTTTTTTTCTGATTTTCAAAGTTGTAGAAGGACAACAAGTAGCTTATATCCAACATTTTTCTGGAAATATTTTCTTTATACCTACTTATATGAAGCTGCAGTTGGCTGTCTGGAATAATGTTATATAATCTTGTTACATTGGTGGTCATCCTGATTCAGATCTGATTTTTGCTTTTATTGCCTAACATGGCATCTGTATTTTCATTTGGTTATTGGATTAAGGCAGGAATGGTTCTCATAGCTGTTTAAGCTAGACTGAGAATATATTAAGACCATCTAAGAATGTTACAGGCACCCTTGAGTAATAGATTTGTACCCATTATTATATCCACTGATTCAGATTCAATTGTGTGGAAAAAGAATCATGGACTCCAGTACCTCTTTTCCCTAGAATATGTTTTAACTCCAAGACAAGTGTTACTCTCTGCATTTGCAATAAAGCTACCCCATTTGCAGCTTATGGGAAATAACTATTTTTATATTAGTTGAACATCCCCTAAGACAAAATGTGTTAGCAGTTAGCTGAAAAGCATTTGGAAAGGGAAGGGAATGAGAACAAAGAATGTTGCACTTAGAAACACGGAATTATGGAGAAGACCTCCAAGATCATCTGGTCCAACAATCACCGTACTACCAATGTCACCCACTAAACCATGTCCCTAAGCACCATGTCCAACCTTTCCTTAAACACCCCCAGGGATGATGACTCCACCACCTTCATAGGCAACCCATTCCAATGCCTAACTTTTCTTTCTGAGAAGAAATGTCTCCTAACTTCCAACCTGAACCTCCCCTAGTGCAACTTGAGGCCATTCCCTCTAGTCCTATCACTAGTTACCTGTGAGAAGAGGCTGACCCCCAGCTCCCCACACCTTCCTTTCAGGTAGTTGTAGAGAGCAGTAAGGTCTCCCCTGAGCCTCCTCTTCTCCAGACTAAACAACCCCAGTTCCCTCAGTCACTCAGCCAATAAGACTTGTGTTCCAGACCCTTCACTTCTGACATCCTGTAGTCATTTTTTAAAAAAAATATGCATCAGCAAAGTAAAGCATTACTTGAAAGACTGCTGGGGTCATGTGTTTATAGAAGCATTATGCTCAAGTCTAGCGATTAAGCTGCATAATAAAACAGCTAATGTTGTAAACGTGTTTAGGTAAAAACAACAGCTCAGGCCTTCCACTGGCAGCACTACAATGCAGGTTTTTAAGAGTTTGTCAAAACAATTCCTCTGTTAATGCATCTAAATGAAAACGAAAAAAAAAATAAAAGCTATATAAATCAGCCACTAAAATAAAGTTTATGCAAACCTGAAAATAAATAGACTCTGAATTTGATCAGAATGTACAAATGAAGAAAGAATCAAGTTTTGGAATCATTTGAGATCATCAGCTGCTTTGTTTTATTCTAAACCCTGAACAGGTTCTGTGAGGGTTTTTCTCTTGTCCCTGACAAATTTAGTGAAAACAAATGCAGGCAAGAACTGTAGTAACATTTCAAAACATGGGGCACAACTGCAGAAAAAAAAATTGAAGCTACACAGACAAGTGAAAACAAGATGGCAAATATTAGATTACACATATTCAGACTGTTGCACACAGTGCTATTAAATCAGTTGCAGGAAGATGATAACATTTGAAATTATGTAGCATAAATCCACTAGATGATGCAGATACCAGCACTAAAATTAGATGAGCTATAAAGGCAAGATTAATTAAAAGCAAACAAAAAAGCCAAAGCCCAAACTCCACTGTCTTAGAGTTGTGTGTGTGGGGGGCGTGGGGGGGGAAAACAAGTGAACACAGTGGACATGTAGGTATAAAATCTTAAGGGAGCTATTCATTTATGTCAAGTTACTGTTTTGTGATTTAGCCCTGAAAGGAGGTATGGGGACATGGCTGGGTGGGTAAATTAATGGAAATTAAGGATCCACAAATTCAGAGCAGATGTCAGGAAGTACTTTCATGTAGAAAGCAGTAAATATGAGAACAGGTCTCCCAGGCAAGTTTGTTTTTAGGTGAACAGCAGACAGGTTACTCAGGATTGAAACAACCTAATCCTGTCTTGGGGAAATAGGGCTATGAGTGAGTGGGCTTTGCCATAAGGGGGCTAGTGGATCAGTCTGCTCTGAAGAAGTCCCTGAACTTTCATAAGCTATTTTTGAAGCTGTCTGCTGCATCTCTGCCAGCGCAGCATCGGAGATACTGGTGTGCACAGGGCCTTATAGAGGCATTTGACCTCAGGTACAGCTTCTCGGTCTCTTTTGTATGCAGTACTCAATGGGCCTCTTTCTCACTGCATTGGCAGTGCTGGGATATGATAGCATTGTTGCTCTGAGCCTCGAAAAGTTCATATCTTAATAGGAAGACACATGGTTGTATGTGTAATGGGAATGTTCTAATATTCTGGCAATACATATTCCTAGTTACGTGTTGTACTGAGTCAATGGGCAGAGGCCAATGGGATGAGGTTCAACATGGCTAAGTGCCAGGTCCTGCACTTTGGTCACAACAACCCCATGCAACGCTACAGGCTTGGGACAGAGTGGCTGGAAAGCTGTGCAGGGGAAAAGGATCTGGGAACGTTGGTCGATGCTCACCTGGCTCACACAGCCAGCAGTGTGCCCAGGTGGCCAAGAGGGCCAACGGCATCCTGGCTTGTATCAGGAGTAGTGTAGCCAGCAGGACCAGGGAGGTGAACGTCCTCCTGTACTCTGCTCTGGTGAGGCCACACCTCCAGTACTGTGTTCAGTTTTGGGCCCCTCACTTCAAGAAGGACATTGAGGCCCTTGAACATGTCCAGAGAAGGGCTATGAAGCTGGTAAAGTGCCTGAAACACAAGTCCTGTGAGGAGCAGCTGAGGGAACTGGGGTTGTTTAGTCTGGAGAAGAGGAGGCTCAGGGGAGACCTTATTGCTCTCTACAACTACCTGAAAGGAAGGTGTGGGGAGCTGGGGGTCGGCCTCTTCTCACAGATAACCAGTGATAGGACTAGAGGGAATGGCCTCAAGTTGCACCAGGGGAGGTTCGGGTTGGAAATGAGGAGACATTTCTTCTCAGAAAGAGTAGTCAGGCATTGGAATGGGTTGCCTATGGAGGTGGTGGAGTCATCATCCCTGGGGGTGTTTAAGGAAAGGTTGGACCTGATGCTTATGGACATGGTTTAGTGTGTGATATTGGTGGTAGGGGGATGGTTGGACCAGATGATCTTGGAGGTCTTTGTAAACCTTAATGATTCCATGATTTGCTCAGTTCTTTTTTTTGTTGGATCAGGTGTCTAATGGTGTGGAGTATGATCCAGCTCTTGAGCCTTGGCTCAGCTTTCCTAGTGAGCATCGCATATATCCTTAACTCAACCTTGAATATTTTTTACCATGCCTAAGCCAAGCCATTTTCTTTTCATAATACAGTTTGATTCTTTGTCAGTCTGAATTCATGTTTCAAAGAAACCAGTATATTATTGCAGATGGCTCTGCAATAAAGCTTTTTCCAGTTCCAGTAGGATTAATTATATATTGTTTTGATTCAGCACACTTCCTTCTTCACCTTTCTAGCTATCTAGACATCTCAGTGGAGTGCATATTTAGTCAAAGCTTCAAGATTTTGTATTGAGTCTAAAATCCATATTCAGACTTGGTTTCTGAACTATAGTGTGCCACTTGAATGCTGTTAAGGCTAGACCAAACATTTTATGACCTTCAAATTCTGTAGTTTATTCTCCATAGAGAAATAATAGATGTATAATATGTTTTTAGTGTTTTATCATGTATAAAGCCACCAAAATTGTTTTAATTGTAAAAGATAAAAACTCTGACATGACACTTTGTCTTGTTACATTGCTCAAAAGCCACAGTTTTACTAATTATAATTTTCTTGGCATTTGTATTTGAGAAGATGTAATTCTTCCATTGACCCTGATCTGCCTTTTTTTTTGATCAGCAATAGCTTAAACAGTTTAGAGGCTCGGAGTAAAGCTGTCCTCCATCCCACCTAATTCTTCATTGTGACACCCTAATCTTTTCCTTTCTTAGACTTCTTAACAGTCAAGGAAAGATGGACATGACTACAGAAAAAAGTATAGAAATAAAATAAATATATATATAGCTTGAATTACTGTAAAAATGTTACTAGCAATGCTGTAATGGGGAGGAAGACAGCAATCACAGCAATGAAAATAATCCAGGAGTGACAGCTGATTTTGGTCCTGGGATACATGTTCAATGTGTTTTGTGAAAATAGTGTGTATGTGGGGGGAATGACTGCTATTGGTTAGCTATTTTCAGTTTAATGATTTAGAGCCCAAACTGTTTTGACACTCAGAAAGATTGGATGGCTTTTGTCACATGCGTACGTCCTGAATCGTTTTGTGAATAAACCTTGTGAGTACTGTGTTAAGGTTATAAGGCTGGGCCTACCCTTGCAGAGGGTGGGCATGAAGGCAGATACTTTCCGTGCCCATGGAGAGAATCAGTGGCCCTTGGCAGTCCATAGGGACAGATGGTTACTTTCTGACTGCTAAAGCATAAAGCGTGTAAGGCAGCACCTGTCTAGACTTCCATTAATGCAGTAAGAAAGAGCATTTTGACATGTAGTCCCAGGTAAGGGGGACTATTAAAAAAAAAAAAAGGATCATTATATTGTTAGTTTTATTGTATTTTTAGTTCACTAGGTCCATTAGGAAGGTGAAACCAGGGAAAGATTGACAGCAGAAGCAATAAACAAGCTGGACTCTTCAGGGTGGAGATGAGGCACTTTCTCTTCAAATGACAAAGTGGCTAAGATTTCCAGGATTACTGTGTTGCTGCGAACGTTAGATCTTGGATATATTTTCATTTACCTCACTGAAACTGTTGGGAAGGTTGGGGCTGTTATGGTCGCAGTAATACTTGGTTGGTTTGGAAAAGGAAGCAATTATATATCTTTAATGTTACCAGTTCTCAAACTATTGCCAAAGGTTTCTCTTTTTGAGGGTAATAATTCTTTCTTTCTTTCCTATCTAATTTGCATGCTGCATCAGTTTGCTGTTCAGGGAATTCAGCATGACTATTCAAAAGGATGGAGAGAATTCCTCTTTGAATGTTTAACACAATAAAGTATTAGAGCAGAAGCCAGATTTGTAAGATGTCAGTGTGTAATAATTTTTAAAGAGACAGCTGTGCTCGGCTCTCTCAACTGGCAGGTACTGACAGTTCAAAGCATTAATCTAGTATATCAAACTTTCTAATCTTGCTTCATATTTATGCTCAGTTGCATTTCAAACACTACAGCTTAATATGTCAAAATTCCTCAGAAAAACATTTTTCTGGGGAAACTTTTCATCTGAATACTCAGTGTTTGTTAATTTTTAAGTTATTTTGAAGTAAAACTCTGTTTTAAAAATAAACGAGCAACCTGGCAGAAAATTATTTTGTTGAGAACAGCAAGATGCTGTCAAGTCTTTACTGCATAATATGTTAAAAGTGTAGATTAACACTACCATAGCAGCAGTGGACCAAATAGTGGTGACTTTGCTTCTCAAAGGGTTCATGGGAGGCTTTTTTGTTTGTTCTTCTTATTTTTTAACTATTTTTAATTTGGTTGCATGGGTAGAGTACAATTTCTCCTTAACC
>NW_028154087.1:0-17858 GCF_964211835.1 Anser anser | reverse complement strand
AGAAAAGAAAAGAAAAGAAAAGAAAAGAAAAGAAAAGAAAAGAAAAGAAAAGAAAAGAAAAGAAAAGAAAAGAAAGAAAAGAAAAGAAAAGAAAAGAAAGAAAAGAAAAGAAAAGAAAAGAAAGAAAGAAAAGAAAAGAAAAGAAAAGGAAAAGAAAGAAAAGAAAGGAAAGAAAGGAAAGGAAAGGAAAGGAAAGGAAAGGAAAGAAAGGAAAGGAAAGGAAAGGAAAGGAAAGGAAAGGAAAGGAAAGGAAAGGAAAGGAAAGAAAGGAAAGGAAAGGAAAGGAAAGGAAAGGAAAGGAAAGGAAAGGAAAGGAAAGGAAAGGAAAGGAAAGGAAAGGAAAGGAAAGAAAGAAAAGAAAAGAAAAGAAAAGAAAAGAAAAGAAAAGAAAAGAAAAGAAAAGAAAAGAAAAGAAAAGAAAAGAAAAGAAAAGAAAAGAAAAGAAAAGAAAAGAAAAGAAAAGAAAAGAAAAGAAAGAAAAGAAAAGAAAAGAAAAGAAAAGAAAAGAAAGGAAAAGAAAAGTTCATAGAGTACTGCAGCTTCAATTGATAGTTTCTCAAAATGTGAAAAGTGCAGTTCAATCAACTAGTTGAGCAGGCTCTTAAAGATCCCAAGAGTCCAGTTTGTTTTACATGGTGATTTCTAAGGTTTATATTGTATTTGGCACTTTAGCAGTCAGAAATTGATTCCTAACATTCCTTCCAGCATGTTTTGGACCGGAAGAGTCAAGTTGCTGCAGGTAATAGAGATATATCAGCAGACCTACTTGCGAAAGTCTGTAGAGCCTCTTTCTTCCATGTACCTGGTCCAGATAAGGCTATTACTGCCTATTGATTCTCTTTAGAAGCAGTACATTTCATCAAAATCTTCTCCACGCATGAAATCGGTACAACGCATAAGGAACATTTATTGTACTGTCTATTATTGTCCCAGTTCAGTGAACCATTAAGAATGAAGTGAATCACTGAAGCGAAGTGAGTTGAACTACAAAAATTAGTTTAAAAAAAATGTTTAGGCTGAGGAGTTCTTATTTCACCTTTTTAAAAAAGTTCTCTTTTTTTGTGGTGCCTCAGACAAATTGTTTGCATTCACTTCCTTCACTTCTGCTTTACCTTTGCATTTAACTTGTGAATGATTAGGTATTCAGGACTCTTTCCAAAGCATTACAGGGTGACTGCTCTGTTTTTAGGGATGTAACCCTCTCCATAACATTGCCAAATAGATTATTGATTAGCAGCAAGAGACCTGATAGGCCAGAACATCTCACTTCAGGGAAATGTCAGGGAACTGAGCAGGTTGGTGGCTCCCAAGAGGGTTGGTGGGAGTTTGGTAGCTCCCAATGGGACCATGGCAGCCAGAGCTCATCCCATGTCCCCAGCCAGGAGCAGGGCAGCTGGGGGCAACAGGGCAGTCCCAGCCCTGGGCATCAGGCACCTCCATTGGGATGACTACTAGCCTAGGTCAGGCCAAGCTGGGCCATGGGACTTTGGATGAGGGTTCAGGCTCATGGCTGGGTAAAGTGATAGCTTCGACACGACAGGGGCTAACTCAGGCAGGCATCAAGTACCGAAGCCTCAGCTTAAACATATCTCCCAAGGAAGAAGGGTGGAACCCTCCTGAGGCTTCTGAGCAGGGCTATCTGTGGGAAGCACCTTCCTTCTAGCTCTTTCTTTCAAGGCTACAGCACTATGTCTAATTTGGTCCCCAGCCCAGGCAGGTGTACACTAGAGGGGATTCAAGGGTCTGACACTGACCCTTATTTGTAGAAAAATGAAATCTTCCTGTTTTTACTAGTAGGCTGATCACAGAGCAATTGAAATAAGAAAATCTGTATGATCAAATGAGTTTAAGAGGACTGTAGCCTCTAATGGCTCCATTAAAAAAGAAAACCTTCTAAAGCAGTAAAAGCTTAAATAATATATGAACTCCACAGCATCAAATATGTAAATATATAAAACTCTATTTAGCACTTACTAACTACAAGCTAATTTAGTACAATTTACCACAAAGCTGATAAATGAGTTCAGAAATAATTTACGAAGGACTTGAGTGTGAACTGCAAGCCATGTATATGGCTGGAAAGGTGATCCAAATGGCCTGAGGTATTAGATATAGCTAGCTGATCAGAAAAAGATGTCATGTAAAATGAAATAAAGTGAGATAATCTCTGACATATTCAAAGGAGTGTTAAGAGAACGCAACAGTTATTCTTTCCACACCATGAATAAGGACATGAGAAGCTGAAGTATTTTTCAAATCAGACACTCATTCTCTCACTTCCAATGCTCAAAATAATTTGCAGATATTAGGAACTTTTTATGCATTCTAAAGGAAAAAGAAGTGCTTGTGTTACTAGCAAAAAATCTCACAGGCATAGTTTAAGCCTAGTGTCTCAAAGGCTGCAAGTGTGGAAGAGCATTATAGAAATTTCCAGTGTCACGCAGAGAACAATATTGGAAAGAAGACTGAATTAATTTTAATTTTTATTTTTATTTTTATTTTTTTATGTAACATGGGACAGATAGTATCACATATGTGACCTGGAGATGTTATAGATGAGCTCACAAACTAAAGCTGAACACAAGGAAAAAAAAACAAAACACAGTCAGAACATTGTAAAAATCAACAGCCGTACAGTCATATCAGGAAAGAGAAAGGGAAAAAGCATCCACTGTGTGATAATCTGAATCAAAAGCAATCAGGAAATTCAAGTACTTACCAATCAGTAAAGCGTAGCTGAACAGAGCAAAAGAACTTCTGGCAGGTAAATGCTTTAGCCTCCTCTGTAAGAACGTAGTAACCTCACACCATGTTCTTCCACCATTTCTCCATGCCAAGCGTCATTCTCTAACACAAATAAAACATGATTCTTTATGGGTCAGAATGGCAGAATGTGAATCGGGATGATTTATAATGCTGAAACAAAGAACACTTTATTTTAGTCACCAGTGGAAATACTGTTCAAATAATCATGGTTTGTTACAAGAAATATCAGTCAAGATGGGACTGATCAGATTTAAATAGAAGCTTTCATAGTTAGTTATCTATTGTTAGTGACTTACTGGATGTGTCTTTACAGATGATAAAGAAAAACTTTCAGAGGATGATTCTTTCACCTATTTTAGACAACGAAGTTAGGGCAGATTAATCACATTGTGATGATGCCAATTCCTCTCCATCAACTCTAGAAAGAAACTGTGTGATGACTGAACTAAAATGAATTGCTTTTAAATGCTCTAAAGCTGGTGAGATGAATCTGACATTAGACTAGCAAATTAAGAGTATGAGTTTTGCCCTTCTCCCTCTGCACATAAGGTGAGTTAATGAATTATCCAGATAATCATTAATTGAAAATGACTAAATCAGTAAACCAGGAAGATCTCGGGGTGGGGGGGGTGGCGGGTGGTGGTGGGGAGAGATTTTGCTTTTCTTAAAACATTCAAAATGAAAATTTTCCTTTCTACTTTGTCCTCTCAGAGTTTTTCTTCTTATTTTATTTGAGATTACATCTCTCTCATGGATTTAAGATGCTTTGCATTCATCATTCAGGAACCATCTTTTGTTCTAGTTGCATAATGTAAAAACAGTACAACGAGGTTCTCTTTGAGTTCATAAATTCCTGTATTTGACTGTCATTTGTCTGTAGTAATTTTTAGTGGGATGATCAATTTAGGCAAAACCTTGTGACTGAGATCTCAAATTTAATTAAATGTCTATATAGCTAAAAATAAATTAGCTAGAATTCAATCCCTTGCTGTAAGACCAAGTGACACTAACTGACTTGTGTATACAGTGTTTATAGCTAACCTCATCAAGACCAGATCTGTATAACAAGGGAATCTGGTTGGAGTAGTACAAACCAGAGCTTCTGGGAGATCTAATATTTAACTGATTAGTTAGGGGTCCAGTGCTTGAACTCATTCCCAGGAGCTTCCTTTAATTACAAGTACAGACAGAAGTTCCTGAGGGTTTTAAGAAAGGAAGCATCTGCTGGAGGAAAGAGACCCCAATCAGTGTTTTTAGTGCCAGAAAATTTTTAATATAAGCTTATAAAAGGCTGGAAACTGACAGGGTATGAGTCTCCACATAGTCTCATATTAATACTTGGTTTACCAGATGACCAAACACACATTTTGCACACATTCTAGGCTTATTGGATTTGTTAGCCCTTCTCACATTCAGTGAAAGATTAATACAAAATATATGTGGTCTGGCAATAATGTAGTGTAACTTTATTCATATATTACATCTTTGTTCATGCTTAGATGTATTTTATCTGAATAGTCCCTGAGATTTCATATGGGATATTACCATAATTTTTTATCCTTAGATCTCAATGTACTTTTAAAGGGGGAAAATCATTGTCAGTTTGGCTAACTTAACACATTGAGAGTTTGTGTGACTCATCCAAAGACAACAATACCAACAACATCAATGGCTTCTCACCAGCAATAAGTCCACTGGGACAAACACATTGGAGAGCAGATGATCTAACCAGTGAGTGTCTCCTCTACCTCAGAAATGCCAGGAGTGGCTTGCTATATATTCACCTATGAATACATCTATGCAGTTGTATGAATGCTTTATAGAATAGTTATAAATGAATACTATGCATATGCAATATTAATTACTACCTCATAAGTAACTTCATACAAGCATACAGTCTTGTACAGCCTTACTGTAGATCTGAGTTTGTTTGCTTTTGCGGGTTTTATTCAAACCTTTAGTGTACACTGAGCACAGGGCTGTTTTTGTGTGTGTGTGTTTGGTTGGTTGGTTAGTTGGTTTATTTTATATATATAATATATGTATATATATATAGGTAGGTAGCTTAATGTGCTAGAGTTACTGCTAAAGCTTCTTACGAAACAAAGGTTCAAAACTGAAATGCCTAGGGAGAGGAACAACAGCCAGAAGGTGAGACAAAGACAGAACATGTGAAGTAATCTCAGTGGCAGGTCCAGCCGGCCACAACAGAGTGATAGCATAGAAATTTGTTGAAAGATTTTCAGGATACTGATGTCCACACACAAAACCAGGTACACATTATGTAGTTCAAAGCATAGCCCTCAATGTTGCTACTGTTCTCAGAAGTCTTAAAAGCCTATGCATGGCAGCAATACTTTGCTCTCATGTCATTTATACTTCTGTCTAAACAATTGTCATCTATGTTTATGTGCTTAAAATCTGCTGGGAGGGCAGGATTGTGCTTTTAGACATGGTTGCTTTAGTTGCTTGCAGTATTTTCCAAATAGTTAATAAATCTAACATTCTAGCTAACATAAAACAGCACCATTTGTTTGATGTGAGCTTTCAAGAGCAAGGGGTGAGGAGTCTTCAGATAAATTGTTTTCATTTGTCCAAAGGAAGGCTGTATAAAAAGCAAACCAATATGAGCGAGGAGTAACAGCTGATATACAGCAGTGGATGTTTTATATGTGCAATTGTCTAGAATTCCAGGAAGCTGCTTCTGCACTAAACAGGACTTGGATCTAAATCAATTTGCAAAGGTGTATGTGCTTATTCCATGCATTTGGGCCCACTTCCTAAAGGCAGTTTGGGGGCCTAAATTCATTGAAAGAAATGGCAGCTAGATGCGTAAATACCTTTGAGGACCTATGCTCTTACCTAATGCCTTATTTCATTATATCTTGTGAAAATTCTGAGGTTATAACCAATGTCAGGCAATGTTCCCAGGTACTGAAACATAATCATTTATACTGTTACATTTTTAACTTAGTCTCAGGCATAATTTTGTCCTGTGCCAAAGGATTCTTGGCCGTGGTTTGTGAGTTTGTATGGAAGTAGTGTAATTCTCAGGATGTAGTTTGGTACAGGTACCCTGTTCTGTAATGTAAAAGCGATTATTTGTATGGACAAAGTCTCATCCAAGCCAACTGTCCACAGTGACAGAAAGAGTAGTCCTGCACATATTTCACAGAGGTAGCCTGAATGGTTCTGGGAGAGAGCAAAAAGCAGAGCTGAAGTCTTGGGGCTGCCTTCGAAATGAAAGAGCAGTTCCTTAAGGAACAGAAATTTCTCGACATTTTTAAACAGGAATGAGAGGAAAACAGAAAATTCATGTACATGATAGTAATCTTTTGTGGAAAAGTACAAATGATAGACATTCTTCCATAGAAAGAATGATAATTCTCATTTCTTGATTTATATTCATGATCTAGTTTGAAAAGACCATTTGCCATTAGCTTTTGAATATTTGGGTGATAACAATGAAAGCATATGTGCATTTCAGGAGGGCACTGAAATATGGTTCAGTATTTTGGCAATGATGGAGTAGAGCAGAATACCACACAGTAGTGCATGTCAACATCCAACTTGACCAGAATTCATTGCACTGCTCAGTCTGGCCTCTTATAGACTATTCTGTGTCTATAGACTATTCTGTTATAGTCTATATATAATATATATATATATTACTGTACACTATACCAAACATGATAAGTCTAATAAATTATCTGTAATAACAATGACAATAATAATAATAATAATAATAATAATAATAATATACAGGCCCTAATACATTCCCTTAAAAAAGCTGTTCTTGTACCTTCTATGATTTGTCTATACATTTTTTCTAAGGCTTTTGTGATTATTTTTTTTGTACTATTGTTTGTATCATTTACTGTATGCTGAACTGAAAAATGTTTTTATATGTATATAATTATTTTTACTGAGATTGTTTAATTGGTTCATCTTTATTTTATAACACTGCAAGTACTATAAGTTTATTCCATGATATATTTTTATTTATATTTTTTTTTTGCATGAAAACTTTTTTGGATTGTAGAGGAGAAAAGCTCATGTTTTATGGGTTAAAATAGCTTCAGTTTTCAGTTACATCCTTATTGCAGGTAGAAATTTCTGAACCAATGAAGCTGGCAAATATTGATTTCTATTACAACATTACCCCCACTTTTTATTTTTTTTATTTTTTTCTTCCTGTAGTACAGACATTAAAGGCATGGTCCCACTGAAATTAATAACAGAGTTTTCATTGATTTTAGACCATTGTATAGGGAAAGTTTACACAGCAATATTCCATCAGTAAGTATCATTTCCCAATAAAGCATTTAACCACAGAAATGAAACAGTAATCTCCACATTAGTTCTTTCTGAATAAAATTACCTAAGGTATAGTTGATCATACAAAATGATCACCTCTGACCTTTCATCAGTTAATGTTGAAATATTTTGACTTCCTTTCAGACTATGGAAAATAGGTTTATAATCCAATTTACATGGAGATTGTACTTTACAAACAAATTTTAAAGCTCTTTGAGTATATATATATATGGAGTAAAGAGATTGTTAGTTTTTGCTTTTTTGTTCAGGACAGGGTTTTTGATTCTGAGATCTCTGTTGGAGACATTCCAGGAATTTATAAAGGCTGATTTAAGAAAATATATTTGACCGTAATGATTTCTAGAGTTCCACGTATTCTTAAAAATATATAATACTAATAATAATAATCATACAAAAATCAAAATATCTGTATACTTTAATCTTAATTGCTCAAGGATGTCTTGCATTAAAATATTGATAAATCATGCTTTTTTCTTTTTTTTTTTCTTTTTTTCCTTGAAAAACAATTTATCAATTCAAATAATTTTTCCTACTTCTACTAGTAGTATTCTTTTAGCAGCTGGCCTGACAAATCTCCAAGACTAATAATTTTTTGGAAGTTGTACTAAATTCTTTTTCGCTCAGACTGCTTAAACATGACAGGTATCATGGTGTTTCATTTTCCTTTAATATAATATTCCTTTCAAACAGATATTCACCAAACAAATTCTTCTTCATCAGGGTTACACATATTAAGATCGTGAAGTAAAGATCTCTCTTTCCCTAACTGTTCATAATACTGTAACATTTTAAGACCAGTTAATAGAGTGCATGGGACACTTACAATGAGTCAAAGACTTTCACAATACAGTCTTATTCCATGTTCAGGTGGTTAGTAAAACCTAACTGCATGATAAATGGTCAGCTAAAATTGTCCTGCACTCTAAACTGAATTGATGACAGTTCTGTGTGCTGTTCTGCACCTTGTGAATTATTTGTGTTCTTACTTGTCTTCAGTTAATTTATCATTTATATTTATACAAAGTATATTTATGAGAAAAGGAGTTTATCCCTTTGTGATTACTAGCTTTCCAAACTGTTTTCTTAAGGTATTGGTACACCTAAGGTATTAGCTGTTCCACCACTAATGTGTTGCTTAACAGATTTTCCATTGTTTTGTGCTGGTTGCCAAGAATAACAAACAAAAAAAGGATAACAATTGGGAAAAAAAAATAAAAAAGTTTCTTTTGTGTCGTATTGCTATTCTCCAGGTTCCTCGAAATGTCATTTAACTTTCTGTGTTTAATGTGGTGACTACCCAGGAGCTTGGTAAGCCTAGCAGCCTTGGCAGGCATTCTTGACAGCTTGTCAAGCCTGAGGCTACTGCATGTTGTCTTTCCCTCAATAATTAATAATTAATTAGAAGCCATGATTTTTTAATGATAGACTGATTTAAATGTACTGGTTTTGAGGGGGTAGTATTTTTTTGTAAAACATTCAGTTTTCGAAAGCAAAAAAGACAACAGCAATGATGTACATGCTTTCAAATGAGTCAAACAAAATCACTGGAGGAATAAAGGTCTACCATACACATACATTTGTGTACATAAGGATGCATTTGCACACAAAGAATCTAGTCCCTGCTGGCCAAACACAAGTGACTAAACACCTTTTTGCAAGCCCAGAAAATCAAACACAGCCTAAAGCACCTAAATTAAGGATTTCCCATGCATGCAAATCACAAATCCCAAAGCAGTATTTTTTTTTTAATCAGCTGGTCTGTTCTGAAGAAATGTAGGAAATTTTTCAAAGACAATACAAGGAGCCACAGGACAGAGAAAGGAATAGAAGAGGATGCAGTTTTTAACAGATGTGAATCCATCATTCTACCTGTGGAATCATAAAAAGGCTGGGGTTGGAAGGGACCTGAAAGATCATCTAGATCCAGTTTCCCCACCGTGGGAAGGGATGCCACACACTAGATCAGGTTGGCCAGGGCCCCATTTAACCTGGCCTTGAACACTTCTAGGAATGGGGCATCCACAGCTTCTCTAGCCGATCTGTTCCAGTGTATTACCACCCTCTTTTAGTTTAAAACCATTCCCTCTTGTTCTATCACTATTTTACCCATGTAAAAAGTTGTTCTCTATCTTTTTTATAAGCCCCCTTGAAGTACTGAAAGGCCCCAGTGAGGTCTTCCCAGAGCCTTCTCTTCTCCAGGCTGAACATCCTCAGCTCTCAGTCTTTCTTCATAGAAGAGGTGCTCCAGTCATTTGATCACCTTCATAAACCGCCTCTGGACCCACTCTAACAGGCTGACATCTCTCTTGTGTTGGGGTCCCAGACCTTGCTGGTGTCTCACAAGGGCAGAAGAGAGGGGGGTAATCACTTGTCTTGACATGTTGGCCACATCTCTGTTGATGCAGCCAAGGACGAAGTTGGCCTTCTGGGCTCCAAGCACAGTCTGATGGCTCAAGTTGACTTTTTCATCCACCAGAACCCCCAAGTCATAGAATCATAGAATCATTAAGGTTGGAAAAGACCTTCAAGAAAATCTGGCCCAAATATATCCCTAACACCAATACCACCAACTAAACCATGTCCCCAAGCACCATATCCAACTTTTCTTTGAACACCCCCATGGGACAGTGACTCCACCACCTCCCTGGGCAACCTGTTCCAATGCCTGACTACTCTTTCTGAGAAGAAATGTCTCCTAATTTCCAACCTGAAGCTCCCCTGGAGTAACTTGAGGCCATTGCCTCTAGTCCCATTGCTACTTATCTGAGAAGAGGCTGACATCCAGCTCTCCACAACGTCCTTTCAGGTAGTTGTAGACAGCAATAAGGTCTCCCCTGAGCCTCCTCTTCTCCAGACTAAACAACCCCAGTTCCCTCAGCTGCTCCTCATAGGACTTGTGTTACAGACCCTTCACCAGCTTTGTAGCCCTTCTCTGGACATGCTTCATGGCCTTGATGTCTTTCTTGTACTGAAGGGCCCAAAGCTGAACACAGTATTCGAGGTGCAGCCTCACCAGAGCAGAGTACAGGGGGACGATCACCTCCCTGGTCCTGCTGGCTACACTATTCCTGATACAAGCCAGGATGCCATTGGCCTTCTTGGTCACCTGGGAACACTGGTCTTTGGCTTAGTGTAAGCACTGCTCTGCAACAATTAAAACATGAGCATGTTATCAGCACTCTTCTCATCCTAATCCAAAACATAGCACCCTACCAGCTACTAGGAGGAAAATTAACTCTGTCCTAACTGAAACCAGGACACCTGCACATGCTGTATGACTGTATTCAAGATGACCTGTAACATCACCTTACCTAGCACCAAGGTCAGGCTGACAGGCCTGTAGTTCCCCAGGTTCTCCTTACGACTCTTCTTATAGATGGACATCACATTAGCAAGTTTCCAGTCATCTGGGACCTCTCAGGATGACCATGACCGCTAAGATGATGGAATGCAGCCTAGCAATCACATCCACCAACTCCCTCAGCACCCTTGGGTTCACCACATCGGGGCTCATAGATTTCTCGGTATCTAGCTTGCCTAAATAACCTCTAACCCAATCCTCTCCAACCAGGGGAAAGTCTTCCTCTCTCCAGGTTTTCTCTCATTTCCAGGCTCGGTAGTTTGTGTGGGCTAACCTTAGCAGTGAAGACCAAAGCAAAAAAGGCGTTCAGTAACTCCTCCTTCTCCATATCTGCCATCACCAAGGCACCCACCTCATTTAGCAGCACACCCAAATTTTCTTTGTTCTTCCTTTTGCTGCTGATGTGTTTGAAGAAGCCCTTCTTGTTATCCCTTTTTTCTCTTAATAAATTTAGTTCTAACTGGGCCTTGGCCTTCCTCATTGCATCCCTTCATTCTCTGACAATGTTCCTATATTCCACCCAAGTGGTCTGCTCCTTCTTACATATCATGTACACTTTCTTCTTCTGTTTAAGTTTTCCCAGTAGCTCCTTACCCACCCGCACAGGCCTCCTGCCCACCTTGCTCAACTTCTTTCTCGTAGGGATACACCAATCCTTAGCTTGGAGGAAGTGGTGTTTGAATATTAGCCAACTCTCCTTGGCTCCTTTTCCCTCTAGGGCCCTGGCCCAGGGGATTCCTCCAATTAGGTCCCTGAAGAGGTCAGTTAGCTCTCTTGAAATCCAGGATTGCAGTCCTACTTTTTGCCCTGCTTCCTCCTCGCAGGATTTTGAACTATAGCATCTTGTGGTCACTGCAGCTGAGACTGCCCTCAACTTCACATCCTTCTTTGCAGAGCTGCGATCAATGAGTTCTTCACCCAGTCTGTCTTCATGTCTGGGATTTTCCTGACCCAGGTGTAGCGCCTTGCACTTGGACTGTGCACCCTCAGTAAGTTTGCAGACGACACCAAGCTAAGTGCGTGTGTCGATCTGCTCGAGGGCAGGAAGGCTCTGCAGGAGGATCTGGATAGGCTGGAGCGATGGGCTGAGGTCAACTGCATGAAGTTCAACAAGGCCAAGTGCCGGGTCCTGCACCTGGGCTGCAACAACCCCAAGCAGAGCTACAGGCTGGGAGATGAGTGGCTGGAAAGCTGCCTGGCCGAGAAGGACCTGGGAGTATTGGTGGATAGTCGGCTGAATATGAGCCAGCAGTGTGCTCAGGTGGCCAAGAAGGCCAACGGCATCCTGGCCTGTATAAGAAGCAGTGTGGCCAGCAGGTCGAGGGAAGTGATTGTGCCCCTGTACTCGGCTCTGGTGAGGCCGCACCTCGAGTACTGTGTTCAGTTTTGGGCCCCTCGCTACAGGAAGGACATGGACGTGCTCGAGCGAGTCCAGAGAAGGGCGACCAAGCTTGTGAGGGGTCTGGAGAACAAGTCTTACGAGGAGCGGCTGAGGGAGCTGGGCTTGTTCAGCCTGGAGAAGAGGAGGCTCAGGGGCGACCTCATCGCTCTCTACAGTTACTTGAAAGGAGGCTGTAGAGAGGTGGGGGTTGGTCTATTCTCCCACGTGCCTAGTGACAGGACGAGGGGGAATGGGCTAAAGTTGCGACAGGGGAGTTTTAGGTTGGATGTTAGGAAGTACTTCTTTACCGAAAGGGTTATTAAGCATTGGAACGGGCTGCCCAGGGAGGTGGTGGAGTCACCATCCCTGGAGGTCTTTAAAAGACGTTTAGATGTAGAGCTTAGGGATATGGTTTAGTGGAGTACTTAGTGTTAGGTCGGAGGTTGGACTCGATGATCTTGAGGTCTCTTCCAACCTAGAGAAATCTGTGAATCTGTGAATCTGTGACTTGTTGAACCTCATTAGGTTCACATGGACCCACTTCTCAAGTTTGTCCAGGTCCCTTTGGATGACACCCCTTCCTTCTGTTTTATCAACTGCACCACTCAGCCTGGTGTCATCCACAACCTTGATGATGGCACGCTCAATTCCCCAGTCTTTATCATTGATAAAGATATTAAACAACACCAGTAGATAGACCCCTGAGGGACAACATCACCAGCCTCCACCTGGATATAGAGACATTGACCGCAACTCTCTGTCTGCAGCCATTCAGCCAGTTACTTATACCCTGAATAGTCCACCCTTCAAATCCATCTCTCTCCATATTTAAGATCAAGATGTCGAGTGGGACCATGTCAAAGGTCTTACAGAAGTCCAGGTAGATGGTCTTATATGTGCCTTAACATATCATAGAATCATAGAATCACATATTTAATTTCATGCTTATTATGTACTATATATTGCATATTACATACTATATGCTGTATATTATATAGTAGAAAATATATACTGTAAATATATGCTGTCACTGTATGAAATAGAAGTAATTGTTATAGTATATACTGTATATACAAACTACAGAAATAATATATATTATATACTAGTACTGTTAATATGCATAGTACATTTAATTTAGCCTTTTACTCCCTTGCTGCAGAAGCCCAAGTTCAGCAAAGACTCCATATTGTCTTTAGGAGTGTAATCACCAGCTTTAAGTTATATATCTATGTTCTACACCTAGTGCCTAAGAAATGCCTGCCAAATACAGCCAAAATATACTCAGTGGAGAAATGCTGGGCTCTAGTTAAAGTCCCTTCCTCTGTAGATATTAGATGTTTCATTATCAAAACCTGTCTCCCTACATCCAGGATTCAGAAACTGATCCTACAAAGGGATATCTGTGTGTTTCACCAAGATACAATATTAGCATGGTTCCCAGGAACAGTTCATCCACAGAGAAGCAGAGATTCTCCCAGGGTGATATTGTTCACTTGAATGTAGATGGAAAATATCAGCCAGAGAGAAGTGATTTCACACTATGCACAACAGCAGCATGACAGCTCCATACCCAGTTGCAGTCCTTGTTATATTAAGCCTCCCTGAGTGAAACTATATTTATCCTAGTGATGCAATTCTGTTTCTACCATGTTTCTACCATTTGGGGGGGGGATGATAAATAAATAATAATAACATTTTTTTAAAAAAAAAGTTAATATGTTAATATATATATTCATTTTTAGATACCAGTACCTTTTTGTTACTATTTAACACTTGTGAAGGCTACTTTGTATAGCTAACATCAATAAATGACACTGCAAATATAATTGCCATCTCTTGCACCTTCAAACTTGCCAACATGTTCAGCAATAACCACCCAATGATCCAACCATAGCCAGGGGCATTTCCGCAAATGTGCAGTCTGTAACTTGAGACTGATCAAGTCAATCATCGGGGAATGCATTAGAAACATTCAACAAGGGAGTAGATGTGTTGTCTTTTAGGTTATTTTTGTTCTTCTCTAAGGTGGCAAATGTCACCAGACAACAATAGCAAAAAAGTGTGATGTCTTGGTTTTTTAGAGAAGCACCCTACATAGAGAGGAAAATGCATCTGCATCAAAGGAACACCCAGTTTATCTCAGTATCTGAATCTGTTTGCTGGGGCTGAATCCATTGTGGGGACAAAGACTCAGCCAATAGACTGAAATTGCTGGGGCAGATTCATTCATTGTTGGACCAGGCTTGCACATCTGTCATAGAATCACAGAATCATAGAAAGGCTTGGGTTGCACGAGGCCTTAAAAATCATCTAGATCCAACTTCCTCACCATGGGCAGGGATGCCACCCACTAGACCAGGTTGCCCAGGGACCCATCTAACCTGGATTTGAACACCTCCACCACAGGCACGGGACATCCACATCTTCTCTGGGCAACCTGGGAATTCTTCTCCCAGTTTGTACTCATATCTAGGACTGCAATCTGAGACATGAGTACAAACTGGGAGAACTCACTGAGAGCAGCCCTGCAGAGAAGGACTTGGGGATTTTGGTGGACAAAAACCTCATCATGAGCCATCAGTGTTCACTTGCAGTCCAGAAGGCCAACTCCATTCTGGGCCGCATCAAAATAGGTGTAGCCAGCAGATCAAGACAGGTGATTGTCCCCCTCTGCTCTGCTTTTGTGAGGCCCCACTTGGAGTACTGCATCCAGGTCTGAGGCCCCCAGTACAAGAAGGATGTCATCTTGCTGTATTTTAGGGTTGACATATGTGGACATAAAGTTCAAAATTTATCCAAAGTCCGGTATTGTTTCTCTTTATAAAAAATTAAGGATTCAGTCTCCAATATCTTTGTCAGTCACTGTTTGGTGAAAGGGTGGTACATCTGTAAGGATCATAAAAATAACATTTTCTGATGAAAAAATGGTCTTGACAAGTTGACTAGCTTATTTTTACCCAAAGTCAGTAGTGACTCTGTCAGTATTGTTCTGTACAGTTGTTTTTATCAATCTGTCCTGAAAAACTTCCAGCAATGGGGATTGGACAATGACTCTACATGCTCTGGTTGAGTGCTTCAGTATCCTTACTACCAGGAGAGATTTCTGTTTCTGTATGAGTAACCTAAAACTGCCTTTCACATCATTTCTTAGGTTGATGCCACTGTGGTGTCAAAAAAATAGATCAAAATGTCTCAGAGAAATGTTTACCTACATCTCTAGCAAGAACTTGCTGGAAAATGGTGGCATATGATCTTACAAATTGTATCCTCTGTATTATTACAATCCAGTAGCATTGTGTGAGCTGTAGTACATGGACTGTGTAACTACTTACACATAAAGACCTTGCACAAACACTACACATTATGTTATGTGTGTGATCCATTTCAATGCAAAGTAATATAATAATAATAATAATAATAATAATAATAATAATAATAATAAACACGGAATTTATAGTTCAAGAGGTAAGGGGGTAAGTAGTGACAGGCAGATTAATTAATTGAACAGTAATCCAGATGGAAATGCATTCCAGAGGAGACAGTGTAACACTCTCCCTTTCCAACTGATCATATTTAGTTAAGAGCATTGGCAGTAGTCTGCAATTCACTCAGGTGCAATTTTGGGCAGGGCCTGTGTTACCTAACATAATAACTATTTTTCTGATTTGATGTTGATAAAGGCCCCTGAAACTTATCTTCCTTAATTGTGTTATAATAGAAAGAATAACCTAGGGAAAAGGAAAATTAAAAAAAAAAAAAAAGAATATATGGATTGTGTTGTGTGTTAAAAGCTCATCTGCACACCCACAAACAAACAGAGAGAGACAATGGTGGGGTGGGGACTCAAATAATGCCCTGCCTTAACTGTCACAAAAGCCATTGGCCCATCAGATAGTCCGTCTCTACAGAGGAGTACAAGGGCACTATAACAGGGGATATGAACACAATTTAAGAACTCAGAGGAAGGGGCACCCCGCCTGAGCCCCTCTCCCACAGATGTCTCAGGAGACCCTCAGGCCCAGTGTTCAGGGTGAAATCAAGATGAATGCACCCCAGGATACAGCTGGCCTTCCAGGCAGCAAGCGCACACCGATGAGTGAATGCCAGAGTACATTTTGGACTGAAGGTGGCCACTGCCTAGAAGTATGGGACACATTTTGGGGTGCAGAGGAAGAGCATTTGGGGATCACACAGAACTTTTTATGGGATGTTTAGACAAGGAACCAGAGACAGAGAAAAAGGTAGATCTAGTTGACCTGGGGAGGAACAAGCAAGGGAAAATAAAGGGATAAGGGGACAGAAAGGGAACATTTGTCACATGTAAAGTTTGCTTGTGAGGACACTTTACACATGAACAGCGCAGTCTGTCCTAAATTCTTATTAAAATTTATTTCTAACTTTTTCCCAAGGTGAGGGACTCTCTATTTCATATGCGTGTTTATGGGGATCTGAATGCCAGAAACTGGAGTAGGACCTCAGGTCCCAGGACCCATGCATCCATGGTGCAGCAAACAGAGGGAATGTACAAGGGACAACAAGAGACAACAAGGGACCACGATACTGTCAGTGTGGTGGGTTGGCCCTGGCCAACAGGCAAACACCCATTCTGCCTCTCTCTCATACTTCTCTCTCAAAGGATGGGGAGAAAATGGAAGGAAGGTGAGAAGAGATGTGGGCTGAGACAATGACAGTTTAACAGGGAAAGCAACAAGAGTAAATAATTCACTACTTCCCATCAGCAGGCACATATCCAGCCACTTCCTGGAGAACGGGGCCTCAGCACACCTAATGGTTACTCGGGAAGTCAAACACCATAACCAGAAATGCCCCCCCTTCCTCTGATTTTCCTTGAGCCTTTTATAGCTGAACATGGTGTCTTACGGTATGGAATATCCTTTTGGTCAGTTTGGGTCAGCTGCCCTGCTTGCGTCCCTTTCCAGTTTCTTATCCACCTCCAGCTATCAGCTTTTGGTGGGGGAGAGGAAAGAAAACCTTGATGCTGTGTAATAACTGTTCAGTAACAGCCAAAATGCTGTTGTGTTATCAGCATTGTTTTGGCCACAAATGCAAAGCGCAGCACTGTAGAGCTGCTATGATGAAAATAAACTCCATCTCAGACAGACCAAGTACAGCCAGGGAAGATCAAGCTGGACTAACTGGTGAGCAGGTGAAGTTAGCTGTAAGCCAAGAGTGTCTCTAAGGGTAAGACCATGGGAGGAGCTGGCTATTGGAAGGGCCAGGGGAGTTCCTGGACAGCTGCACGTGAGGCCTTAGGGCATGGAGTTTTCCAGGGGTGAGACCTGTGTGTCTATAAGAGCAAGATCAATGTGGGCTGACTACCAAGAGGGGTATCAGTGAGCTTTGCATGTGTGTGAATGTCTGTGTGTTTATCTTTGAATGAGGCATTCTGTACCAGCAGCTGCAGTGAAGCTGTGGTCTTGAGTATTCTTGTGCCCAGGTGCCAGAAACTGGGGACACTGGGATCCAGAGGCAGCTACAGAGCACACAGTGGCTGAGCCTATCAGCTGCCGTGATCCATATTGTAGATATATATATATATATATATATTTATTTATTTATATATACATATTTTCTCATTAGCCAGCTTCCACCCTGCTCAGCCAGAGAAGGGAGCAGGATGAGACCGTTGGTGCTGTCTGTGTTCGGGTGAGAGCCGAATGTGTCTGTGTTGATCTATGTTATCTGCCATGTATATATGCGTATCAATAGTGTATATTTGTGTTTGTACCTACTGATAATACATGCTCAGCCTCACTACAGGTTGGATCTGTGGATGTACCTTATGGTATGACTCACCTCTCTTGGGCTGCTGAATCTGTGCCTATACCCTTGAGAGTTTGCTTCTTTCTACCTGATGGAAACATGAAAAAGGAAGGCCTATAAAGTTTTCATGGTCATAGAGATATTTGCTGAAGTAGTTTCTGTCAACTTTTCCAAGGACATTATTCAGTGGAAAAGCTCTTGTACAACACACAAGAGAGAATACCTCTA